>NC_092010.1:8000030-8062530 GCF_044704955.1 Pristiophorus japonicus
TGGGTTGTGGTTTGGGGTGGGGGTTGTGGTGTGAGGGGGGTGGTTGTTGGGTGGGGTTGGTGGGGGGTGTAAAAAACCTACCACCTTCTCCCCATATCCCCCAACCCCAACTACCCACCTTCTCCCATATCCCTCAACACCACTCCACCTCCCCATATCCCCCAACCCCACCTACCCACCTTCTCCCCATATCCCTCACCCCACCTACCCACCTTCTCCCCATATCCCCCAAACCCCACCTACCCACCTTCTCCCATATCCCTCAACACCACCTACCCAGCTCCCCATATCCCCCAACCCCACATACCCACCTTCTCCCCATATCCCCCAACCCCACCTACCCACCTTCTCCCCAATTACCCCAACTCCACCTAACCACCTTCTCCCGATATCCCCCAACCCCACCTACCCACCTTCTCCCATATCCCCTCAACCCCACCTACCCAACTTCTCCCCATATCCCCAACCCACCTACCCACCTTCACCGCATATCCCCCAACCCCACCGACCCACCTTCTCCCCGATTTCCCCAACCCCCCTACCACCTCCTCCCCATATCCCCCAACCCACCTACCCACCTTTCCCCCATATCCCCCAACCCCACCTACCCACCTTCTCCACATATCCCCCAACCCACCAACCCACCTCCCCATATTGCTCACCCACCTACCCACCTCTCCCCAAACCCCACCCACCTTCTCCCCATATCCCCAACTCCACCTACCCACCTCTCCCCTACCCAAACCCCACCTACCCCACCTTCTCCCCATACCCCCCAACCCCACCTACCCACATTTTCCCCATACCCCCCAACCACACCAACCCACCTCTCCCCATATCCCCCAACCCACCTACCCACCTTCTCCCCAATATCCCCCAACCCCACCTACCCACCTTCTCCCCATATCCCCCAACCTCAGCTACCCAACTTCTCCCCATATCCCCCAAACCCACCTACCCACCTTCTCCCCATATAACCTCAACCCCACCTGCCCACCTTCTCCCCATATCCCCCAACCCCACCTCCCCACCTTCTCCCCGTATCCCCCAACCCCACCTACCTACCTTCTCCCCATATCCCCCAACCTCACCTCCCCTCCTTTTCCCCATATCCCCCAACACCACCACCACCTTCCCACATATCCGCAACCCTACCCACCTTCTCCCATATCACCCAATCCCACCTACCCACCTTCTCCAAATATCCCCCAACGCCATCTACCCAGCTTCTCTCCATATCCCCCAACCGCACCTACCCACCTTCTCCCCATATTCTCCAACCCCACCTTCCCACCTTCTCCCCATATCCCTCAACTCCGCCTACCCACCTTCTCCCATATCCCCCAAACCCCACCTCTCGCCATATCCCCCAACCCACCTCCCCACCTCCTCCCCATATCCCCCAACTCCACCTACCCACCTTCTCCCGATATCCCCCAACCCCACCTACCCACCTTCTGCCCGTATCCCCCCAACCTCACCTACCCAACATCTCCCCATATCCCTCAACCTCACCTACCCACCTTCTCCCGATATCCCCCAACCCCACCTACCCATCTTCTCCACATATTCCCCAACCCCACCTACCCACCTTCTCCCCATATCCCTCAGCCCCACCTACCCACATTCTCCCCATATCCCCCAACTCCACCTACCCAGCTTCTCCCCATATCCCCCAAGCCCACCTACCCACCTTCTCCCCATATCCCCCAACCGCACCTACCCACCTTCTCCCCATATCCCCCAATCCCACCAACCCACCTTCTCCCCATATCCCCCAACCCCACCTACCCACCTTCTCCTCATATCCCCCAACTTCACCTACCCACCTTCTCCCCATATCCCCCAACCCCACCCACCCACCTTCTCCCCATATCCCCCAATCCCAGCGCCCCACCTTCTCCCCATACCCCCCAACCCCACCTACCCACCTCACCATATCCCCCAACCCCACCGACCCACCTTCACCCCATATTCCTCAACCCCACCTTCTCCCCATATCCCCCAACCCCACCTACCCACCTCCCCTTATCCCACAAACACCACCCACCTTCTCCCCATATTCCTCAACCCCACCTACCAACATTCTCCCTATATCCCCCAATCACACCTACCCACCTTCTCCCCATATCCCCCAACCGCACCTACCCACCTTCTCCCCATATCCCCAAACCCCACCTCCCCACCTTCCCCCATATCCCCCAATCCCACCCACCCACCCTCTCCCCATATCCCCCAACCCCACCTCCCCACCTTCCCCCATATCCCCCAATCCCACCCACCCACCCTCTCCCCATATCCCCCAACCCCACCTACCCACCTTCTCCCCTTATCCCCAACCCTACCTACCCACGCTCTCCCCATATCCCACAATCTCATCTCCCCACCTTCTCCCCATATTCCCCAATCCCACCTACCAACCTTCACCCCATATTCCCCAATCCCACCTACCCACCTTCTATCCATATCCCCCAACCCACCTTCTGCCCATATCCCCCAATCCCACCGACCCACCTTCTCCCCATATCCCCCAAGCCCACCTATCCACCTTCTCCCCATATGCCCCAACCCCACCAAACCACTTTCTCCCCATATCCCCCAATCCTATCTACCCACATTCTCCCCATATCCCCCAACTCCTCCTACCCATCTTCTCCCCATATCCCCCAATCACACCTACCCACATTCTCCCCATATCCCCCAACCCCACCTACCAACATTCTCCCCATATACCCAACCCTACCCACCTTCTCCACATAGCCCCAACACGAACAACCCACCTTTTCCCCATATCCCCCAAACGCACCTACCCACCTTACCCCCAAATCCCCCAATCCCACCTACCCACCTTCTCCCCATATCCCCCAAACCCACCTAGCCACCTTCTCCCGTTATCCCCAACCCCACCTACCCAGCTTCTCCCCATATCCCCCAACCGCACCTACCCACCTTCTCCCCATATCCCCCAACCCCACCTCCCCACCTACCCCCATATCCCCCAACCCCACCTACCCACCTTCTCCCCATATCCCCCAAACGCACCTACCCACCTTGCACCCAAATCCCCCAATCCCACCGACCCACCTTCTCCCCATATCCCCCAAACACACCTAGCCACCTTCTCCCGTTATCCCCAACCCCACCTACCTAGCTTCTCCCCATATCCCCCAACCCCACCTACCCACCTTCTCCCCATATCCCCCAATTCCACCTACCCACCTTCTCCCCATATCCCCCAATGCCACCGACTCACCCTCTCCCCATATCCCCCAATCCCACCTACCCACCTTCTCCCCATATCCCCCAACACCATCTCCCCACCTTTCCCCATATCCCCCAATCCCACCCACCCACCCTCTCCCAATATCCCCCAACCCCACCTACCCACCTTCTGCCCATATCCCTCAATCCCACCGACCCACCTTCTCCCCATATTCCCCAAACCCACCTCACCACTTTCTCCCCATATCCCCCAACCCCACTTAACCACTTTCTCCCCATATCCCCCAAACCCCACCAACCCACCTTCTCCTCATATCCCCCAACCCCACCTACCCACTTTCTCCCCATATCCCCAACCCCACCTACCCACCTTCTCCCCATATCCCCAACCCCACCTACCCACCTTCTCCCCTTATCCCCCAAGCCCACCTACCCACCTTCTCCCCATATGCCCTAAGCACCTTCTCCCCATATCCCCAATCCCACCTACCCACCTTCACCCCATATCCCCCAAGCCCACCTACCCACCTTCTCCCCATATGCCCCAACCCCAGCGAACCACCTTCTCCCCATATCCCCCAACCCCACCTACCCACCTCCCCATATCCCCCGACACAACCTACCCACCTTCTCCCCATATCCCCCAACCCTACCTACCCACCTTCTTCCCATATCCCCCAATCCCAACTACCCACCTTCTCCCTATATCCACCAACCCCACCTACCCACCTTCTCCTCATATCCCCCAACCTCACCGACCCACCTTCTCCCCATATCCCCCAATCCCACCGACCCACCTTCTCCCCATATTCCCCAAGCCCACCTATCCACCTTCTCCCCATATGCCCCAAACCCACCAAACCACTTTCTCCCCATATCCCCCAACCCCACCTACCCACATTCTCCCCATATCCCCCAACTCCTCCTACCCATCTTCTCCCCATATCCCCCAATCACACCTACCCACCTTCTCCCCATATCCCCCAACACCACCTACCAACATTCTCCCCATATACCCAACCCTACCCACGTTCTCCACATATCCCCAACCCCACCAACCCAACTTCTCCCCATATCCCCCAAACGCACCTACCCACCTTACCCCCAAATCTCCCAATCCCACCGACCCACCTTCTCCCCATATCCCCCAAACCCACCGAGCCACCTTCTCCCGTTATCCCCAACCCCACCTACCCAGCATCTCCCCATATCCCCCAACCCCACCTACCCACCTTCTCCCCATATCCCCCAACCCCACCTACCCAGCTTCTCCCCATATCCCCCAACCCCACCTCCCCGCCTTCCCCCATATCCCCCAATCCCACCCACCCACCCTCTCCCAATATCCCCCAACCCCACCTACCCACTTTCTGCCCATATCACCCAATCCCACCGACCCACCTTCTCCCCATATCCCCCAAGCCCATTACCCACCTTCTCCCCATATGCCCCAACCCCACCTCACCAATTTCTCCCGAAATCCCCCTAACCCCACCTACCCACCTTCTCCCCATATCCACCAACCCCACCTACCCACCTTCTCCCCATATCCCCCAATCCCACCGACCCACCTTCTCCCCATATTCCCCAAACCCACCTACCCACTTTCTCCCCATATCCCCCAACCCCACCGACCCACCTTCTCCCCATATCCCCCAACCCACCTACCCACCTTCTCCCCATATCCCCAAACCCACCTACCCACCTTCTCCCCATATCGCCAACCCCACCTACCCACCTTCTCCCCTTATCCCCCAAGCCCACCTACCCACCTTCTCCCCATATGCCCTAAGCACTTTCTCCCCATATCCCCCAACCCCACCTACCCACCTTCTCCCCATATCCCCCAAGCCCACCTACCCACCTTCTCCCCATATGCCCCAACCCCAGCGAACCACCTTCTCCCCATATCCCTCAACCCCACCTACCCACCTTCTCCCCATATCCCCCAACCCCACCAACCCACCTTCTCCCTATATCCACCAACCCCACCGACCCACCTTCTCCTCATATCCCCCAACCTCACCGACCCACCTTCTCCCCATATCCCCCAATGCCACCTTCTCACCCTCTCCCCATATCCCCCAATCCCAGCTCCCCACCTTCTCCCCATATCCCCCAATCCCAGCGCCCCACCTTCTCCCCATATCCCCCAACCCCACCTACCCACCTCACCATATCCCCCAACCCCACCGACCCACCTTCACCCCATATTCCTCAACCCCACCTTCTCCCCATATCCCCCAACCCCACCTACCCACCTCACCATATCCCCCAACCCCACCGACCCACCTTCTCACCATATCCCCCAACTCCACCTACCCACCTTCTCCCCATATCCCCCAACCCCACCTACCCACCTCCCCTTATCCCACAAACCCACCTACCCACCTTCTCCACATATTCCTCCACCCCTCCTACCCACCTTCTCCCCATATCACCCAATCGCACCTACCCAACTTCTCCCTATATCCCCCAACCCCACCTATACACCTTCTCCCCATATCCCCAACCCCACCTCTCCACTTTCTCCCTATATCCCCCAATCCCACCTCACCACCTTCTCCCCTTATACCCCAAGTCCACCTACCCACCTTCTCCCCATATGCCCCAACCCCACCTAACCACCTTCTCCCCATATCCCCCAACCGCACCTACCCACCTTCTCCCCATTTCCCCAAATCCCACCTACGCACCTTCTCCCCATATTCCCCAACCCCACCTACCCACCTTCTCCTCACATCCCCCAACTTCACCTACCCACCTTCTCCCCATAGCCCCCAACCCCACCAACCCACCTTCTCCCCATTTCCCTCAACCCCACCGACCCACCTTCTCCCCACATCCCCAAACCCCACCCACCCACCTTCTCCCCATATCCTCCAACTCCACCTACCCACCTTCTCCCCATATCACCCAATCTCACCTACCCACCTTCTCCCCATATCACCCAATCCCACCTACCAACCTTCTCCCCATATCCCCCAACCCCACCTACCCACCTTCTCCCCATATCCCCAACCCCACCTACCCACCTTCTCCCCTTATCCCTCAAGCCCACTTACCCACCTTCTCCCCATATGCCCTAAGCACTTTCTCCCCATATCCCCCAACCCCACATACCCACCTTCTCCCCATATCCCCCAACCCCACCAACCCACCTTCTCCCCATATCTCCAAATCCCACCTACCCACCTTCACCCCATATCCCCCAAGCCCACCTACCCACCTTCTCCCCATATGCCCCAACCCCAGCGAACCACCTTCTCCCCATATCCCTCAACCCCACCTACCCACCTTCTCCCCATATCCCCCGACACAACCTACCCACCTTCTCCCCATATCCCCCAACCCCACCTACCCATCTTCTCCCCATATCACCCAACCCCACCTACCTACCTTCTTCCCATATCCCCCAATCCCACCTACCCACCTTTTCCCTATATCCACCAACCCCACCTACCCACCTTCTCCTCATATCCCCCAACCTCACCGACCCACCTTCTCCCCATATCCCCCAATGCAACCTTCTCACCCTCTCCCCATATCCCCCAATCCCAGCTCCCCACCCTCTCCCCATATCCCCCAATCCCAGCTCCCCACCTTCTCCCTATATCCCCCAACCACACCTCCCCACCTTCTCCCCATATCCCCCAACCCCACCTCCCCACCTTCTCCCCATATCCCCCAACCCCACCTCCCCACCTTCCCCCATATCCCCCAATCCCACCTACCTACCGTCTCCCCATAACCCCCAACTCCACCTACCCACCTTCTCCCCATATCCCCCAACCCCACCTACCCACCTTCTCCCCATATCTCCCAATCCCACCTACCCACCTTCTCCCCATATCCCCCAACCCCACCTACCCACCCTCTCCCCATATCCCCCAATCCCACCAACCAACCTTCTCCCCATATCCCCGAACCCCACCTCCCCACCTTCTCCCCATATCCCCCAACCCCACCTACCCACATTCTCCCGTTATCCCCAACCCCACCTCCCCACCTTCTCCCCATATCCCCCAACCCCACGTACCCACATTCTCCCGTTATCCCCAACCACACCTACCAACCTTCTCCCCATATCCCCCAATCCCACCTACCCACCTTCTCCCCATATCCCCCAAACCAACTACCCACCTTCTCCCCATAACCCTCAACTCCACCTACCCACCTTCTCCCCATATCCCCCAACCCCACCTACCCACCTTCTCCCCTTATCCCCCAAGCCCACTTACCCACCTTCTCCCCATATGCCCTAAGCACTTTCTCCCCATATCCCCCAACCCCACCTACCCACCTTCTCCCCATATCCCCCAACCCCACCAACCCACCTTCTCCCCATATCTCCAAATCCCACCTACCCACCTTCACCCCATATCCCCCAAGCCCACCTACCCACCTTCTCCCCATATGCCCCAACCCCAGCGAACCACCTTCTCCCCATATCCCTCAACCCCACCTACCCACCTTCTCCCCATATCCCCCGACACAACCTACCCACCTTCTCCCCATATCCCCCAACCCCACCTACCCATCTTCTCCCCATATCACCCAACCCCACCTACCTACCTTCTTCCCATATCCCCCAATCCCACCTACCCACCTTCTCCCTATATCCACCAACCCCACCTACCCACCTTCTCCTCATGTCCCCCAACCTCACCGACCCACCTTCTCCCCATATCCCCCAATGCAACCTTCTCACCCTCTCCCCATATCCCCCAATCCCAGCTCCCCACCCACTCCCCATATCCCCCAATCCCAGCTCCCCACCTTCTCCCTATATCCCCCAACCACACCTCCCCACCTTCTCCCCATGTCCCCCAACCCCACCTCCCCACCTTCTCCCCACATCCCCCAACCCCACCTCCCCACCTTCCCCCATATCCCCCAATCCCACCTACCCACCTTCTCCCCATATCCCCCAACCCCACCTACCCACCTTCTCCCCATATCTCCCAATCCCACCTACCCACCTTCTCCCCATATCCCCCAACCCCACCTACCCACCCTCTCCCCATATCCCCGAATCCCACCAACCAACCTTCTCCCCATATCCCCGAACCCCACCTCCCCACCTTCTCCCCATATCCCCCAACCCCACCTATCCACATTCTCCCGTTATCCCCAACCCCACCTAACCACCTTCTCCCCATATCCCCTAACCCCACCTCCCCACCTTCTCCCCATATCCCCCAACCCCACGTACCCACATTCTCCCGTTATCCCCAACCCCACCAACCAACCTTCTCCCCATATCCCCCAATCCCACCTACCCACCTTCTCCCCATATCCCCCAAACCAACTACCCACCTTCTCCCCATAACCCTCAACTCCACCTACCCACCTTCTCACCATATCCCCCAATCCCACCCACCCACCTTCTCCCCATATCCACCAACCCCACCTACCCACCTTCTCCCCATAACCCTCAACTCCACCTACCCACCTTCTCCCCATATCACCCAATCCCACCTACCAACCTTCTCCCCATATCCCCCAACCCCACCTACCCACCTTCTCCCCATATCCCCAACCCCACCTACCCACCTTCTCCCCTTATCCCCCAAGCCCACTTACCCACCTTCTCCCCATATGCCCTAAGCACTTTCTCCCCATATCCCCCAACCCCACCTACCCACCTTCTCCCCATATGCCCCAACCCCAGCGAACCACCTTCTCCCCATATCCCTCAACCCCACCTACCCACCTTCTCCCCATATCCCCCGACACAACCTACCCACCTTCTCCCCATATCCCCCAACCCCACCTACCCATCTTCTCCCCATATCACCCAACCCCACCTACCCACCTTTTCCCTATATCTCCCAATCCCACCTACCCACCTTCTCCCCATATCCCCCAACCCTACCTACCCACCCTCTCCCCATATCCCCCAATCCCACCAACCAACCTTCTCCCCATATCCCCGAACCCCACCTCCCCACCTTCTCCCCATATCCCCCAACCCCACCGACCCACATTCTCCCGTTATCCCCAACCCCACCTACCCACCTTCTCCCCATATGCCCTAAGCACTTTCTCCCCATATCCCCCAACCCCACCTACCCACCTTCTCCCCATATCCCCCAACCCCACCAACCCACCTTCTCCCCATATCTCCAAATCCCACCTACCCACCTTCACCCCATATCCCCCAAGCCCACCTACCCACCTTCTCCCCATATGCCCCAACCCCAGCGAACCACCTTCTCCCCATATCCCTCAACCCCACCTACCCACCTTCTCCCCATATCCCCCGACACAACCTACCCACCTTCTCCCCATATCCCTCAACCCCACCTACCCATCTTCTCCCCATATCACCCAACCCCACCTACCTACCTTCTTCCCATATCCCCCAATCCCACCTACCCACCTTCTCCCTATATCCACCAACCCCACCTACCCACCTTCTCCTCATATCCCCCAACCTCACCGACCCACCTTCTCCCCATATCCCCCAATGCAACCTTCTCACCCTCTCCCCATATCCCCCAATCCCAGCTCCCCACCCTCTCCCCATATCCCCCAATCCCAGCTCCCCACCTTCTCCCTATATCCCCCAACCCCACCTCCCCACCTTCTCCCCATATCCCCCAACCCCACCTCCCCACTTTCCCCCATATCCCCCAATCCCACCTACCCACCTTCTCCCCATATCCCCCAACCCCACCTACCCACCTTCTCCCCATATCTCCCAATCCCACCTACCCACCTTCTCCCCATATCCCCCAACCCCACCTACCCACCCTCTCCCCATATCCCCGAATCCCACCAACCAACCTTCTCCCCATATCCCCGAACGCCACCTCCCCACCTTCTCCCCATATCCCCCAACCCCACCTACCCACATTCTCCCGTTATCCCCAACCCCACCTAACCACCTTCTCCCCAAATCCCCTAACCCCACCTCCCCACCTTATCCCCATATCCCCCAACCCCACGTACCCACATTCTCCCGTTATCCCCAACCCCACCAACCAACCTTCTCCCCATATCCCCCAATCCCACCTACCCACCTTCTCCCCATATCCCCCAAACCAACTACCCACCTTCTCCCCATAACCCTCAACTCCACCTACCCACCTTCTCCCCATATCACCCAATCCCACCGACCAACCTTCTTCCCATATCCCCCAACCCCACCTACCCACCTTCTCCCCATATCCCCAACCCCACCTACCCACCTTCTCCCCATATCCCCCAACCCC
This sequence comes from Pristiophorus japonicus, assembly GCF_044704955.1. Classification (NCBI taxonomy): domain Eukaryota; kingdom Metazoa; phylum Chordata; class Chondrichthyes; family Pristiophoridae; genus Pristiophorus; species Pristiophorus japonicus. The sequence goes on from NC_092010.1 coordinate 8,010,473, forward strand.
ACCAACCCACCTTCTCCCCATATCTCCAAATCCCACCTACCCACCTTCACCCCATATCCCCCAAGCCCACCTACCCACCTTCTCCCCATATGCCCCAACCCCAGCGAACCACCTTCTCCCCATATCCCTCAACCCCACCTACCCACCTTCTTCCCATATCCCCCGACACAACCTACCCACCTTCTTCCCATATCCCTCAACTCCACCTACCCACCTTCTCCCCATATCACCCAATCCCACCTACCAACCTTCTCCCCATATCCCCCAACCCCACCTACCCACCTTCTCCCCATATCCCCAACCCCACCTACCCACCTTCTCCCCTTATCCCCCAAGCCCACTTACCAACCTTCTCCCCATATGCCCTAAGCACTTTCTCCCCATATCACCCAACCCCACCTACCCACCTTCTCCCCATATGCCCCAACCCCAGCGAACCACCTTCTCCCCATATCCCTCAACCCCACCTACCCACCTTCTCCCCATATCCCCCGACACAACCTACCCACCTTCTCCCCATATCCCCCAACCCCACCTACCCATCTTCTCCCCATATCACCCAACCCCACCTACCCACCTTTTCCCTATATCCACCAACCCCACCTACCCACCTTCTCCTCATATCCCCCAACCTCACCGACCCACCTTCTCCCCATATCCCCCAATGCAACCTTCTCACCCTCTCCCCATATCCCCCAATCCCAGCTCCCCACCCTCTCCCCATATCCCCCAATCCCAGCTCCCCACCTTCTCCCGATATCCCCCAACCACACCTCCCCACCTTCTCCCCATATCCCCCAACCCCACCTCCCCACCTTCTCCCCATATCCCCCAACCCCACCTCCCCATCTTCCCCCATATCCCCCAATCCCACCTACCCACCGTCTCCCCATAACCCCCAACTCCACCTACCCACCTTCTCCCCATATCCCCCAACCCCACCTACCCACCTTCTCCCCATATCTCCCAATCCCACCTACCCACCTTCTCCCCATATCCCCCAACCCCACCTACCCACCCTCTCCCCATATCCCCCAATCCCACCAACCAACCTTCTCCCCATATCCCCGAACCCCACCTCCCCACCTTCTCCCCATATCCCCCAACCCCACCGACCCACATTCTCCCGTTATCCCCAACCCCACCTACCCACCTTCTCCCCATATGCCCTAAGCACTTTCTCCCCATATCCCCCAACCCCACCTACCCACCTTCTCCCCATATCCCCCAACCCCACCAACCCACCTTCTCCCCATATCTCCAAATCCCACCTACCCACCTTCACCCCATATCCCCCAAGCCCACCTACCCACCTTCTCCCCATATGCCCCAACCCCAGCGAACCACCTTCTCCCCATATCCCTCAACCCCACCTACCCACCTTCTCCCCATATCCCCCGACACAACCTACCCACCTTCTCCCCATATCCCCCAACCCCACCTACCCATCTTCTCCCCATATCACCCAACCCCACCTACCTACCTTCTTCCCATATCCCCCAATCCCACCTACCCACCTTCTCCCTATATCCACCAACCCCACCTACCCACCTTCTCCTCATATCCCCCAACCTCACCGACCCACCTTCTCCCCATATCCCCCAATGCAACCTTCTCACCCTCTCCCCATATCCCCCAATCCCAGCTCCCCACCCTCTCCCCATATCCCCCAATCCCAGCTCCCCACCTTCTCCCTATATCCCCCAACCCCACCTCCCCACCTTCTCCCCATATCCCCCAACCCCACCTCCCCACCTTCCCCCATATCCCCCAATCCCACCTACCCACCTTCTCCCCATATCCCCCAACCCCACCTACCCACCTTCTCCCCATATCTCCCAATCCCACCTACCCACCTTCTCCCCATATCCCCCAACCCCACCTACCCACCCTCTCCCCATATCCCCGAATCCCACCAACCAACCTTCTCCCCATATCCCCGAACCCCACCTCCCCACCTTCTCCCCATATCCCCCAACCCCACCTACCCACATTCTCCCGTTATCCCCAACCCCACCTAACCACCTTCTCCCCAAATCCCCTAACCCCACCTCCCCACCTTCTCCCCATATCCCCCAACCCCACGTACCCACATTCTCCCGTTATCCCCAACCCCACCAACCAACCTTCTCCCCATATCCCCCAATCCCACCTACCCACCTTCTCCCCATATCCCCCAAACCAACTACCCACCTTCTCCCCATAACCCTCAACTCCACCGACCCACCTTCTCCCCATATCACCCAATCCCACCGACCAACCTTCTTCCCATATCCCCCAACCCCACCTACCCACCTTCTCCCCATATCCCCAACCCCACCTACCCACCTTCTCCCCATATCCCCCAACCCCACCAACCCACCTTCTCCCCATATCTCCAAATCCCACCTACCCACCTTCACCCCATATCCCCCAAGCCCACCTACCCACCTTCTCCCCATATGCCCCAACCCCAGCGAACCACCTTTTCCCCATATCCCTCAACCCCACCTACCCACCTTCTTCCCATATCCCCCGACACAACCTACCCACCTTCTCCCCATATCACCCAATCCCACCTACCAACCTTCTCCCCATATCCCCCAACCCCACCTACCCACCTTCTCCCCATATCCCCAACCCCACCTACCCACCTTCTCCCCTTATCCCCCAAGCCCACTTACCCACCTTCTCCCCATATGCCCTAAGCACTTTCTCCCCATATCCCCCAACCCCACCTACCCACCTTCTCCCCATATGCCCCAACCCCAGCGAACCACCTTCTCCCCATATCCCTCAACCCCACCTACCCACCTTCTCCCCATATCCCCCGACACAACCTACCCACCTTCTCCCCATATCCCCCAACCCCACCTACCCATCTTCTCCCCATATCACCCAACCCCACCTACCCACCTTTTCCCTATATCCACCAACCCCACCTACCCACCTTCTCCTCATATCCCCCAACCTCACCGACCCACCTTCTCCCCATATCCCCCAATGCAACCTTCTCACCCTCTCCCCATATCCCCCAATCCCAGCTCCCCACCCTCTCCCCATATCCCCCAATCCCAGCTCCCCACCTTCTCCCTATATCCCCCAACCACACCTCCCCACCTTCTCCCCATATCCCCCAACCCCACCTCCCCACCTTCTCCCCATATCCCCCAACCCCACCTCCCCACCTTCCCCCATATCCCCCAATCCCACCTACCCACCGTCTCCCCATAACCCCCAACTCCACCTACCCACCTTCTCCCCATATCCCCCAACCCCACCTACCCACCTTCTCCCCATATCTCCCAATCCCACCTACCCACCTTCTCCCCATATCCCCCAAACCCACCTACCCACCCTCTCCCCATATCCCCCAATCCCACCAACCAACCTTCTCCCCATATCCCCGAACCCCACCTCCCCACCTTCTCCCCATATCCCCCAACCCCACCGACCCACATTCTCCCGTTATCCCCAACCCCACCTACCCACCTTCTCCCCATATGCCCTAAGCACTTTCTCCCCATATCCCCCAACCCCACCTACCCACCTTCTCCCCATATCCCCCAACCCCACCAACCCACCTTCTCCCCATATCTCCAAATCCCACCTACCCACCTTCACCCCATATCCCCCAAGCCCACCTACCCACCTTCTCCCCATATGCCCCAACCCCAGCGAACCACCTTCTCCCCATATCCCTCAACCCCACCTACCCACCTTCTCCCCATATCCCCCGACACAACCTACCCACCTTCTCCCCATATCCCCCAACCCCACCTACCCATCTTCTCCCCATATCACCCAACCCCACCTACCTACCTTCTTCCCATATCCCCCAATCCCACCTACCCACCTTCTCCCTATATCCACCAACCCCACCTACCCACCTTCTCCTCATATCTCCCAATCCCACCTACCCACCTTCTCCCCATATCCCCCAACCCCACCTACCCACCCTCTCCCCATATCCCCCAATGCAACCTTCTCACCCTCTCCCCATATCCCCCAATCCCAGCTCCCCACCCTCTCCCCATATCCCCCAATCCCAGCTCCCCACCTTCTCCCTATATCCCCCAACCCCACCTCCCCACCTTCTCCCCATATCCCCCAACCCCACCTCCCCACCTTCCCCCATATCCCCCAATCCCACCTACCCACCTTCTCCCCATATCCCCCAACCCCACCTACCCACCTTCTCCCCATATCTCCCAATCCCACCTACCCACCTTCTCCCCATATCCCCCAACCCCACCTACCCACCCTCTCCCCATATCCCCGAATCCCACCAACCAACCTTCTCCCCATATCCCCGAACCCCACCTCCCCACCTTCTCCCCATATCCCCCAACCCCACCTACCCACATTCTCCCGTTATCCCCAACCCCACCTAACCACCTTCTCCCCAAATCCCCTAACCCCACCTCCCCACCTTCTCCCCATATCCCCCAACCCCACGTACCCACATTCTCCCGTTATCCCCAACCCCACCAACCAACCTTCTCCCCATATCCCCCAATCCCACCTACCCACCTTCTCCCCATATTCCCCAAACCAACTACCCACCTTCTCCCCATAACCCTCAACTCCACCTACCCACCTTCTCCCCATATCACCCAATCCCACCGACCAACCTTCTTCCCATATCCCCCAACCCCACCTACCCACCTTCTCCCCATATCCCCAACCCCACCTATCCACCTTCTCCCCATATCCCCCAACCCCACCAACCCACCTTCTCCCCATATCTCCAAATCCCACCTACCCACCTTCACCCCATATCCCCCAAGCCCACCTACCCACCTTCTCCCCATATGCCCCAACCCCAGCGAACCACCTTCTCCCCATATCCCTCAACCCCACCTACCCACCTTCTTCCCATATCCCCCGACACAACCTACCCACCTTCTCCCCATATCCCCCAACCCTACCTACCCATCTTCTCCCCATATCACCCAACCCCACCTACCCACCTTCTTCCCATATCCCCCAATCCCACCTACCCACCTTCTCCCTATATCCACCAACCCCACCTACCCACCTTCTCCTCATATCCCCCAACCTCACCGACCCACCTTCTCCCCATATCCCCCAATGCAACCTTCTCACCCTCTCCCCATATCCCCCAATCCCAGCTCCCCACCCTCTCCCCATATCCCCCAATCCCAGCTCCCCACCTTCTCCCTATATCCCCCAACCACACCTACCCACCTTCTCCCCATATCCCCCAACCCCACCTCCCCACCTTCTCCCCATATGCTCCAACCCCACCTCCCCACCTTCCCCCATATCCCCCAATCCCACCTACCCACCGTCTCCCCATAACCCCCAACTCCACCTACCCACCTTCTCCCCATATCCCCCAACCCCACCTACCCACCTTCTCCCCATATCTCCCAATCCCACCTACCCACCTTCTCCCCATATCCCCCAACCCCACCTACCCACCCTCTCCCCATATCCCCCAATTCCATCAACCAACCTTCTCCCCATATCCCCGAACCCCACCTCCCACCTTCTCCCCATATCCCCCAACCGCACCAACCCACATTCTCCCATTATCCCCAACCCCACCGACCCACCTTCTCCCCATATCCCCTAACCCCACCTCCCCACCTTCTCCCCATATCCCCCAACCCCACGTACCCACATTCTCCCGTTATCCCCAACCCCACCTACCAACCTTCTCCCCATATCCCCCAATCCCACCTACCCACCTTCTCCCCATATCCCCCAAACCAACTACCCACCTTCTCACCTTATCCCCAACCCCACCTCCCCACCTTCTCCCCATATCCCCCAACCCCACCTACCCATATCACCAAACCCCACCGACCAACCTTCTCCCCATATCCCCCAATCCCACCAACCCACCTTCTCCCCATATCCCCCAACCCCACCTACCCACCTTCTCCCCATATCCCCCAATCCCACCTACCCACCTTCTCCCCATATCCACCAACCCCACCTACCCACCTTCTCCTCATATCCCCCAACCCCACCTACCCACATTCTCCTGATATCCCCCAACCCCACCTACCCACCTTCTCCCCATATCTCCCAACCCCACCTACCCACATTCTCCCGATATCCCCCAAGCCCACCTACCCACCTTCTCCCCATATGCCCCAACCCCAGCGAACCACCTTCTCCCCATATCCCCCAACCCCACCTACCCACCTTCTCCCCGTATCCCCCGACACAACCTACCCACCTTCTCCCCATATCCCCCAACCCCACCTACCCATCTTCTCCCCATATCACCCAACCCCACCTACCTGCCTTCTTCCCATATCCCCCAATCCCACCTACCCACCTTCTCCCTATATCCACCAACCCCACCTACCCACCTTCTCCTCATATCCCCCAACCTCACCGACCCACCTTCTCCCCATATCCCCCAATGCAACCTTCTCACCCTCTCCCCATATCCCCCAAACGCACCTTCCCACTGTCTCCCCATAACCCCCAACCCCACCTACCCACCTTCTCCCCATATCCCCCAACCCCACCTACCCACCTTCTCCCCATATCTCCCAATCCCACCTACCCACCTTCTCCCCATCTCCCCCAACCCCACCTACCCACCCTCTCCCCATATCCCCCAATCCCACCTACCAACCTTCTCCCCATATCCCCGAACCCCACCTCCCCACCTACTCCCCATATCCCCCAACCCCACCTACCCACATTCTCCCGTTATCCCCAACCCCACCTTCTCCCCATATCCCCTAACCCCACCTCCCCACCTTCTCCCCATATCCCCCAACCCCACCTACCCACATTCTCCCGTTATCCCCAACCCCACCTACTAACCTTCTCCCCATATCCCACAATCCCACCTACCCACCTTCTCCCCATATCCCCCAACCCCACCTACCCACCCTCTCCCCATATCCCCCAATCTCACCTACCCACCTTCTCCCCATATCCCCCAAACCAACTACCCACCTTCTCCCCTTATCCCCAACCCCACCTACCCACCTTCTCCCCATATCCCCCAACCCCACCGACCCAACTTCTCCCCATATCTCCCAACCCCACCCACCCACATTCTCCCGATATCCCCCAACCCCACCTACCCACCTTCTCCCCATATCCCTCAACCCCACCTACCCATCTTCTCCCCATATCCCCCAACCCCACCTACCCACCTTCTCCCCATATCCCCCAATCCCATCAACCCACCTTATCCCCATATCCCCCAACCCCACCTACCCATCTTCTCCCCATATCCCCCAACCCCACCTACCCACCTTCTCCCCATATCACCCAATCCCACCTACCCACCTTCTCCCCATATCCCCCAACCCCACTTACCCACCTTCTCCCCATATCCCCCAACCCCACCTACCCACTTTCTCCTCATATCCCCCAACCCCACCTACCCACCTTCTCCCCATATCTCCCAACCCCACCTAACCACCTTCTCCCCATATCCCCCAACCCCACCTACCCACCTTCTCCTCATATCCCCCACCCCCACCTACCCACCTTCTCCCCATATCCACCAACCCCACCTACCCACCTTCTCCTCATATCCCCCAACCCCACCTACCCACCTTCTCCCCATATCTCCCAACCCCACCTAACCACCTTCTCCCCATATCCCCCAACCCCACCTACCCACCTTCTCCTCATATCCCCCAACCCCACCTACCCATCTTCTCCCCATATCCCCCAACCCCACCTACCCACCTTCTCCTCATATCCCCCAACCCCACCTACCCACCTTCTCCCGATATCCCCCAACCCCACCTACCCACCTTCTCCCCATATCCCCCAACCCTACCTATTCACATTCTCCCCATATCCCCCAATCCCACCGACCCAACTTCTCCCCATATCCCCCAACCCCACCAACCCACCTTCTCCCCATATTCCTCAACTCCACCTGCACACTTTCTCCCCATATCCCACAACCCCACCGACCCACCTTCTCCTAATATCCCCCAACCTCACCTACCCACCTTCTCCCTTTATCCCCAACCCACCTTCTCCCCATATCCCCCAACCCCACCTACCCACCTTCTCCCCATATCCCCCAACCACACCTACCCACCTTCTCCCCATATCCCCCGAACTCCACCGACCCACCTTCTCCCCATATCCCCCAACCCCACCTCCCCACCTTCTCACCATATCCCCCAACCCCACCTACCCACCTTCTCCCCATATCCCCCGATCCCACCTCCCCACCCTCTCCCCATATCCCTCAACCCCACCTACCCACCTTCTCCCCATATCCGCCTAACCCACCTCCCCATCCTCTCCCCATGTCCCCCAATCCCACCTCCCCACCTTCTCACCATATCCCCCAACCCAACCTACCTTCTCACAGTATCCCACAACCCCACCTACCCACCTTCTCCCCATATCCCCCAACCCCACCTACCCACCTTCTCCCCATATCCCCCAATCCCACCTACCCACCTTCTCCCCATATCCCCCAACCCTACCTACCCACCTTCTCCCCATATCCCCCAACCCCACCTACGCACCTTCTCCCCATATCCCCCAACCCCACCTACCCACCTTCTCCCCATATCCCCCAACACCACCTACCCACCTTCTCCCCATGTCCCCCAACCCCACCTCCCCACCTTCTCCCCATATCCCCCAATCCCACCTACCCACCTTCTCCCATTATCCCCAACCCCACATACCCACCTTCTCCCCATATCCCCCAACTCCACCTACCCACCTTCTCCCCATATCCCCCAATCCCACCTACCCCCCTTCTTCCCATATCCCCCAACCCCACCTACCCACCTTCTCCCCATATTCCCCAACCCCACCTACCCACCTTCTGAAGGAATATTGAGATATATATAGAAACATGGACAGAGAAAATAGGTGCAAGAACAGGCCATTCAGCCCTTCTAGCCTGCACCGCCATTCAATGAATTCATGGCTGAACATGAAACTTCAGTACCCCCTTCCTGCTTTCTCGCCATAACCCTTGATCCCCCGAGTAGTAAGGACTTCATCTAACTCCCTTTTGAATATATTTAGTGAATTGGCCTCAACTACTTTCTGTGGTAGAGAATTCCACAGGTTCACCACTCTCTGGGTGAAGAATTTTCTCCTCATCTCGGTCCTAAATGGCTTACCCCTTATCCTCAGATTGTGACCCCTGGTTCTGGACTTCCCCAACATTGGAACATTTTTCCTGCATCTAACCTGTCTAAACCCGTCAGAATTTTAAACGTTTCCACGAGGTCCCCTCTCATTCTTCTGAACTCCAGTGAATACAAGCCCAGTTGATCCAGTCTTTCTTGAGAGGTCAGTCCCGCCATCCCGGGAATCAGTCTGGTGAATCTTCGCTGCACTCCCTCAATAGCAAGAATGTCCTTCCTCAAGTTAGGAGACCAAAACTGTACACAATACTCCAGGTGTGGCCTCACCAAGGCCCTGTACAACTGTAGCAACACCTCCCTGCCCCTGTACTCAAATCCCCTCGCTATGAAGGCCAACATGCCATTTGCGTTCTTAACCGCCTGCTGTACCTGCATGCTAACCTTCAATGACTGATGTACCATGACACCCAAGTCTCGTTGCACCTTCCCTTTTCCTAATCTGTCACCATTCAGATAATAGTCTGTCTCTCTGTTTTTACCACCAAAGTGGATAACCTCACATTTATCCACATTATACTTCATCTGCCATGCATTTGCCCACTCACCTAACCTATCCAAGTCACTCTGCAGCCTAATAGCATCCTCCTCGCAGCTCACACTGCCACCCAACTTAATGTCATCCGCAAATTTGGAGATACTGCATTTAATCCCCTCGTCTAAATCATTAATGTACAGTGTAAACAGCTGGGGCCCCAGCACAGAACCTTGCGGTACCCCACTAGTCACTGCCTGCCATTCTGAAAAGTACCCATTTACTCCTACTCTTTGCTTCCTGTCTGACAACCAGTTCTCAATCCATGTCAGCACACTATCCCCAATCCCATGTGCTTTAACTTTGCACATTAATCTCTTGTGTGGGACCTTGTCGAAAACCTTCTGAAAGTCCAAATATACCACATCAACTGGTTCTCCTTTGTCCACTTTACTGGAAACATCCTCAAAAAATTCCAGAAGATTTGTCAAGCATGATTTCCCTTTCACAAATCCATGCTGACTTGGACCTATCATGTCACCATTTTCCAGATGCACTGCTATGACATCCTTAATAATTGATTCCATCATTTTACCCACTACTGAGGTCAGGCTGACCGGTCTCTGATTCCCTGTTTTCTCTCTCCCTCCTTTTTTAAAAAGTGGGGTTACATTGGCTACCCTCCACTCGATAGGAACTGATCCAGAGTCAATGGAATGTTGGAAAATGACTGTCAATGCCTCCGCTATTTCCAAGGCCACCTCCTTAAGTACTCTGGGATGCAGTCCATCAGGCCCTGGGGATTTATCGGCCTTCAATCCCATCAATTTCCCCAACACAATTTCCCGACTAATAAAGATTTCCCTCAGTTCCCCCTCCTTACTCGACCCTCTGACCCCTTTTATATCCGGAAGATTGTTTGTATCCTCCTTAGTGAATACCGAACCAAAGTACTTGTTCAATTGGTCTGCCATTTCTTTGTTCCCCGTTATGACTTCCCCTGATTCTGACTGCAGGGGACCTACGTTTGTCTTTACTAACCTTTTTCTCTTTATATACCTATAGAAACTTTTGCAATCCGCCTTAATGTTCCCTGCAAGCTTCTTCTCGTACTCCATTTTCCCTGCCCTAATCAAACCCTTTGTCCTCCTCTGCTGAGTTCTAAATTTCTCCCAGTCCCCAGGTTCGCTGCTATTTCTGGTCAATTTGTATGCCACTTCCTTGGCTTTAATACTATCCCTGATTTCCCTTGATAGCCACGGTTGAGCCACCTTCCCTTTTTTATTTTTACGCCAGACAGGAATGTACAATTGTTGTAATTCATCCATGCGGTCTCTAAATGTCTGCCATTGCCCATCCACAGTCAACCCCCTAAGTATCATTCGCCAATCTATCCTAGCCAATTCACGCCTCATACCTTCAAAGTTACCCTTCTTTAAGTTCTGGACCATGGTCTCTGAATTTACTGTTTCATTCTCCATCCTAATGCAGAATTCCACCATATTATGGTCACTCTTCCCCAAGGGGCCTCGCACAATGAGATTGCTAATTAATCCTCTCTCATTACACAACACCCAGTCTAAGATGGCCTCCCCCCTAGTTGGTTCCTCAACATATTGGTCTGGAAAACCATCCCTTATGCACTCCAGGAAATCCTCCTCCACCGTATTGCTTCCAGTTTGGCTAGCCCAATCTATGTGCATATTGAAGTCACCCATTATAACTGCTACACCTTTATTGCATGCACTCCTAATTTCATGTTTGATGCCCTCCCCAACATCACTACTACTGTTTGGAGGTCTGTACACAACTCCCACTAACGATTTTTGCCCTTTGGTGTTCTGCAACTCTACCCATATAGATTCCACATCATCCAAGCTAATGTCTTTCCTAACTATTGCATTAATCTCCTCTTTAACCAGCAATGCTACCCCACCTCCTTTTCCTTTTATTCTATCCTTCCTGAATGTTGAATACCCCTGAATGTTGAGTTCCCAGCCCTGATCATCCTGGAGCCACGTCTCCGTAATCCCAATCACATCATATTTGTTAACATCTATTTGCACAGTTAATTCATCCACCTTATTACAGATACTCCTTGCATTAAGACACAAACCCTTCAGGCTTGTTTTTTTAACACCCTTTGTCCTTTTAGAATTTTGCTGTACAGTGGCCCTTTTTGTTCTTTGTCTTGGGTTTCTCTGCCCTCCACTTTTCCTCATCTCCTTTCTGTCTTTTGCTTTTGCCTCCTTTTTGTTTCCCTCTGTCTCCCTGCATTGTTTCCCATCCCCCTGCCATATTAGTTTAAATCCTCCCCAACAGCACTAGCAAACAGTTGTTATCCAAGTTGTTCTAAGTGTGTCTCATTTATGAGTGAAGATGATTGATCCTCCTGGTTCAAAAGCTTTCCTCAGTAATTTATTGCACCTTGGGGTTGAAATTCAGCAATGCCCCAGGTAGGGGCGGTAACCAAGGTGAAGCTGGATTTCCTGTGCCTGGGCACGGATGACCCGCCTCGGCCGCGAAATTGGAGCTCGCGCCCCCGAGAAGAAGTAGAGCACAATGTCGGGCCCTCCCCTTCCTTTGAGGGGGGGGGCGGGCCCGGGGCGGTATGCCTGCAGATTGTCCTGGGCTACGCAGAATGCTCTGTCGCGAGCACAGGGCCCTCCCCTCCCCTTCCGTTGAAGGGAGGTCACACTGCGAGCTCTGCAGTGGGGAGACGGGGCCGTCGTGGATGAATTGTGCGGTGGGAGCAGCCCAGCAGAGAAGCAGAGCGTCGGGCTGCACCACTGTGGCACGGACCCCACCAAATCTTCAACTAAACGCTGGACCGGAAAGTCGGCCATTTTTAAAAAAATGGCGGCACGCATCACCACCCCATTAATTTTCGCTGTGTGAGCGGAGTGCGGCGCAGTTCGCGACAACATTGCCCGCGGCGGCCTCATGGGGTAGCTACCTCATTTCCGCTCCGGGGCGAAAATTAATCGCTGCGCACGGCGATGACGTCATCATCGGTTGTGCGACGGTCCTGGGGTACTAACAGGGGGGAGGCGGTATTAGGGCTGTCTCCCGGGCCGGAAATCATTTGCACACTGTTAGGGCCCCAGGGCACTACCCAGAGGTGCCAACGATGTGAATTTCTTCCCCCCCCCACTCCCTTGTATCTGAACACTTCACAGTAGTGAGCACGTTTCCTGGATTAACCTTCTCCCCTCTATCCCATCTCAAAATCAGGCATTATCTTGTGATTCGCTGACCAGAACTGGACACACTGCTCCCCAGGGGAGTGGAGCAGAGCCTTGTGCAGTCCAGGCTGAATTTCCTGTGAATCTGCACCCAAAGACACATGCATTTGAAGCATAAAGCCAATTTCCGGCCTGAAATATAGTGGAAATTTGTGGGTAAGTGTGTTACCTGAAGTTGTGACAGAATTTCCTTGCCATTTTACGCCTGTTGATTGACCCCTGCATCTGGAGGTGTCATCGCTCATTATTCTGGCTCTGCGTAGCCCATGGTAACGAGCCGGATACGCAAATTTCCTGCAATTACACTGGTTCAAAGCAGATGCAAACTCATGCCCAGATGTTTGGACCCAGCGGGAAACAAGTCCCATTTCCGTGTGTTTTCTTGTGATTTTTGAAGTGATTTTTATTTTATTTCTCCTCACTGTGACCTTCTGTTTCTGTAAATGCATTTTCCTGGAATCCGCACGAGTCACATTAGAAATGGGGGAACTTCCTCGATTGCAGTATGTGAAGCATGCTGTCCTGATGTGCATGGTTGATAGTTCGAAGTATGAAACGTTTAATGTTGGTCCTGAAAGAAGGAATACAGGGTCCAATCCTTGGCACTCGATTCTTTGCAGTAGTTTCCGCTTGTTTATGCTGATTTTTACATTCCAGCGTTTGCTAATGAGAGTGGCAGGAAATTTCAGTGCAAATTACTGTCGGCAAAATGGACGTGACAATGAGCATGTATTTCAGCGTAACTTGCCTCAGGAAATTCCACTGTGTCTTTGGTGATGTGACTCAGCACTTTCATTTCCTTTTAAGCACTGTGCTGATGGTTTCGTTGATTAATCGACTGTCTACTATCTGAGCAAGGACACTCCATCCCAGGCTAAATGCAAGGCTGGCTTTCCACAAGGCTTTCGTCTGGCAAAACGGCAACACTTCAAAAAAGGAGAGTCACGGCCAGAAATTCATTCATGTAATATATTTATCCCACAAACGCCAAACATTGTCACTGGGATAAATATAGCACATGGGAGAACTCCTGGCCATGGAGTATGAAAAAGACAGCAACGAGAGTTGTTATACGGCACATTTAGCATGGAGAAGTTCGAGTGCTTCTCAGAAACGAAATCAAAAACTGGGCACTGAGCCAAAGAAGGAGATATTCAGGAAGGGCGATCGAAAGCGTGGCCAAAGAGGGGAGCTTTAAGGTGAAACTTAAAGGAAGAGATGGAGGTGAAGAGTAAAATATCAGTAGCAGAGTTTTGGATGACTTGCAGCATATGAACATAAGAAATAGGAGCAGGAGTCAGCCATTCGGCCCCTCGAGCCTGCTCCGCCATTCAATAAGATCATGGCTGATCTGATCATGGACTCAGCTCCACTTCCCCGCCCGCTCCCCATAACCCTTTACTCCCTTATCGCTCAAAAATCTGTCTATCTCCACCTTAAATGTATTCAGTGACCCAGCCTCCACAGCTCTCTGAGGCAGAGAATTCCACAGATTTACAACCCTCTGAGAGAAGAAATTCCTCCTCACCTCAGTTTTAAATGGGTGGCCCCTTATTCTGAAACTGTGCCCCCTAGTTCTAGATTTTCCCACGAGGGGAAACATCCTCTCTGCATCTACCCTGAGTATGCTGAGGGTAGAATGTGGGAGGCCAGCCAGGAGAGTGTTGGAATAGTGAAGTCTCAAGGTAACAAAGGCATGGATGAGGACTTCAGCAGCGGATGAGCTGAGGCAGGGGGTGGAGACGGGCGATATTACGGAGGTGGAAATAGGCGGTCTTCGTGAAGGCATGGACATGGGGTCAGAAGCTCAGCTCAGGGTCAAAGTTAGGGAAGTAAACCTGTGGGGGGAAGATTCCGTCAGAAACAATAGTAAAAATAATCGTTTGACGATGAATAACAGGATATCAGGGTACAGATAATGTCACAAACAGTGATTTAGATACTCCAGGTGAAGGGAATACTTGTTGATACAGCTGTTAAAAAAGCATACAGGATCCTTGGTTTCATGAATAGAGATCTAGACCTTGATTTGAACACCATCCCCGAAGGCCGGGAGAGGGTCAGAGGTTAAAATATCAGGACCGGGCAAGCTGAGCCCATTGACGCCCCTTTAAATTTTAAAGCGCAGAATTCAGGCCAGGGACAAGGTTTCCGCAAAAGGCCTCATTAATATTGCAAAGCCTGAGGATGTCATCGGTGCCACAGCTTACATTTAACGGAAAGCTTGAGCGCTGGGATTCCCGCCGGCTGGTCTGAGGCAGAAACTGCCGACTCCCCAGGAGAAGTGGCTATTTTAGCACGCCCCGTGGGGCCGGGGGGTAGGAGGGGGCAGGGGTGTGGCCCCCAGGCCCCTCACAGAAGCCGTGATCTCCAGCCTCCCCCGGCCTCCTCCCCCGAGCCCTCCTGTCCACTGGCCAGGCTGTCCATTTAAAATCAACGGGGCCTCCACGTCCCTGCCGGGCTCTTCTGCTGATTTTGGCCCTGTACGTCTCCCCGTAAGTATCGGAGCCATAGCATACAAAAGCAAGCACGTTATGCTGAACCGTTATGGAGCACTGATTCAGCCACAGCGGGAGTACTGTGTTCAATTCTGGGCACTGCATTTCAGGAAAGATGTGAAGGGGGCGGAGGAGATTTACGCGAATAGTTCCAGGGATGAGGGACTTGTTATGTGGAGAAGCTGGGATTGTTCTCCTTGGAGCAGAGAAGGTTAAGGGGAGATTTGTTAGAGGTGTGCAAAATCATGAGGGATGCAGTAAATAACTGTTTGCACTGGCAGTCACCTTCGCAAACTGGAGGACCCAGATTAAGATAATTGGCAAAAAAATCCAGGGGGAGACGAGGAGAATGTTTTTACGCAGCGAGTTGTTGTGATCGGGAACACTCTGCCTGAAAGGGCGGCGGGAGCAGATTCAGTAGTAACTTTCAAAGCAGAATTGGATAAATATTTGAAGGGGAGACATTTTCAGGACTACGGGGAAAGAGCAGGGATTGGGACGAATTGGATCGATTTTTCACAGAGCCGGCACAGGCTCTGTCATGTATTCTACTGTCATTGTAACCCATGTATAAACTGACCGAAATTGTACATCGTGAGAACACTGACCACTAGGTGGTGAACTTGTGGGAGACACTCCTAACCTGGACTTTCAGGTATAAAAGGGGAAGCTCCACCCACCTTCATCACTTCAGTGCTGGAAATAAAGTAACTGGTCACAGAGTGACCTTCTCTCTATTATGGGCCTCGAGAGCATTTATACTGTATAGCAAGGACATAGGCGACGAGAAACTGGGATTTAAACCACGCGAGCATGGCCACTAGTAGCACAGAAGAGAGGTACTGTGTTTGTGATAATTGGGACGACTTTATTGAGAGACTACAGCAAAGTTTTGTCACTAAGGAATGGTTGGGACAGGATTCGGCCGACAAACGCAGGGCTCATCTCCTGACGGTTTGTGGATCCAGAACGTACTCCCTGATGAAGGACCTTCTAGTGCCAGAGAAGCCGGTGTACAAGACTTTTGAAGAGCTCAGTAAGTTGATCGGGGAACACCTTAAACCGGTGAGCAGCAGGCACGTGGCGAGACACCGGTTTTACATGTACCGGCAGCGAGAAGGACAAAGCGTTCCAGACTTCGTGGCAGATCTCCGGTGATTGGCGAGCCTATGTAAGTTCCCAGATGCATGCAGAGCGGAGATGCTGCGAGACTTTTTTTATTGAGGGCATCGGGCACGCTGGGGTTTTCAGGAAACTGATTGAGACCAAAGACTTGACCTTGAAAGCGGCGGCTCTGATAGCCCAGACAATTATCTCAGGGGAGGAAGAGACCAGAATGATGTTTGACAAAAACCTGGGCTCAAATGCAGCAAATGGACAGGGAGTTAACATTGTTAAAGCAGCACACAGATCTCCAGGCAGACAAGGGCAGTCGGACATGCCTGGGCAAGTAGTTGAACCCAAAGGGGGCATTCAACAGAGACAATGGCTAGCTGAACAGCGATTCATGCCATCGCAAGGAACAATGCGGCCAGTAATGGGGCCATCAACACCTGTCAATGGTGCACTTAAGGACAGTTACAGAGACAGTCAGAGACGATCGACTGGTAATGGACCTTTTGTTTCCAACAACAGCTCATGTTGGAGGTGTAGAGGCAAACACACAGCCAGAGCTTGCATATATCAGCAATATACCTGCAGAAACTGCAACATCAGTGGTCACTTGGCGCGTATGTGCAGGAAGCCTGCAGCCAGGTTGATGTACGAGGAGGACGGGGACGATGTAAGCCCTACGAGGCCAAATGAATACTGGGGGAAATTGCTGGAAGCTGAAGTTCAGCGAGTTCATGTGGAGCACATATACAGTCCATACACCAGGACGCCACCGATAATGATGAAAGTGCTCCTCAATGGCACCCCGGTATTAATGGAGCGAGACACGGGGGCCAGCCAGTCCCTGATGAGTATCAAACAGTTCGACAAGTTGTGTGCGTCCAAGGCCAGGAGGCCAAAATTATCGCCGATTGACGCACAGCTACGGACATATACAAAGGAGATCATTCCGGTGCTAGGCAGCGCCACGGTAGTCGTGACCCACAAAGATTCGGAGAACAGGTTGCCACTCTGGATTGTTCCGGGGGACGGTCCCGCACTGCTGGGGAGGAGTTGGCTTGCTGTCATGAACTGGAAATGGGGCGATGTCAATGCAATTTCTTCTGTGAAACGAATATCATGCTCACAGATCCTGGACAAATTTGACTCAGTATTTCAACCCGGCATTGGCACTTTCATGGGGACCAAGGTAGTGATTCACATAAACCCGGATGCCAGACCAGTACACCACAAGGCCAGAGCGGTGCCGTACGTGATGCGGGAAAAGATAGAAGGCGAATTGGACCGCCTGTTGAGGGAAGGCATCATCTCGCCAGTCAAATTCAGTGACTGGGCGAGCCCGATTGTGCCGGTGCTCAAGGCGGATGGGTCGGTCAGGATATGTGGTGATTACAAGGCCACCATCAATCGGGTGTCACTCCAAGACCAGTACCCGCTACCGAGAGCGGAGGACCTCTTTACGACGCTATCCGGTGGCAAACTTTTTTCAAAATTAGACCTGACCTCAGCTTACATGACCCAGGAGCTGGCGAGTGAGTCGAAGAAGCTGACCACCATCACGACACACAAGGGGTTGTTTGAGTACAACAGATGTCCGTTCGGGATTCGCTCGGCCACCACGATCTTTCAACGCAATATGGAAAGCCTCCTCAAGTCGATTCCAAGGACGGTGGTTTTTCAAGACGACATCCTCATCATGGGTTACGATACTGAAGAACACCTCCACAACCTGGAGGAGGTGCTACGCAGACTGGACCCGGTAGGGCTGCGACTGAAAAAGGCGAAGTGCGTCTTCTTCGCTCCAGAGGTAGAATTCCTGGGGATGAGGGTAGTAGCAGATGGGATCAGCCCTACTGCGTCCAAAACGGAAGCGATCCAGAGAGCACCCAGACCCCGCAACACGACGGAGCTGCGTTCATTCCTGGGGCTCCTGAACTATTTTGGTAACTTTCTTCCCAAATTGAACACGCTGTTAGAGCCGCTACACGTGCTCCTACGCAAAGGTTGCGAATGGGTCTGGGGGGACAGCCAGGAAAGGGCTTTTGATAGAGCACGCAATTTGTTATGCTCCAACAATCTGTTAACGCTATATGACCCATGTAAGAAACTTGTGTTAACGTGCGATGCGTCGTCCGATGGGGTCTGGTGTGTGTTGCAGCATGTCAATGTCAAGGGTCAGTTACAGCCGGTAGCTTATGCCTCCAGAATTCTGTCCCAGTCAGAAAGGGGCTACGGGATGGTAGAAAAGGAAGCGCTTGCATGTGTATATGCGGTAAAAAAAATGCACCAGTACCTGTTTGGCAGGAAATTTGAGCTGGAGACAGATCACAAACCCCTAATGTCCCTTTTGGCCGACAACAAGGCCATAAATGCAAATGCATCGGCCCGCATACAGAGGTGGGAACTCACGTTAGCCGCCTGTGACTATACAATTCGGCACAGACCGGGCACTGAAAACTGTGCCGATGCACTCAGCAGGGTCCCACTAGCCACCATCGAGGGGGCAACCGAGCATGGTGCTGAGATGGTCATGGCTGTTGAAGCTTTCGAAAGCGAAGGCTCACCGTGACAGCCCATCAGATTAAAGTCTGGACAAATAGAGACCCGCTATTGTCTTTAGTTGAGAAATGTGTCCTGAATGGGGACTGGGCAGCCACATACGGGGCATGCCCTGAGGAATTCAAGCCATTTCACAGGCGCAAGGATGAACTCTTGATTCAGGCCGATTGCCGACTGTGGGGAAACCGAGTAGTCATGCCCCAGATGGGCAGAGAGGTGTTCATCCGAGAACTCCACAATGGGCACCCGGGCATTGTCACGATGAAGGCAATTGCCAGGTCACACGTTTGGTGGCCAGACCTGGAACTTGTGTTCACAGATGCAACACGTGTGCCCAGCTGAGCAATGCACCCAGGGAAGCCCCTCTTAGACCCTGGTCCTGGCCCGCCAAGCCTTGGTTACGCATCCATGTGGACTACGCAGGCCCTTTCATGGGAAAAATGTTTTTGGTTGTAGTCGACGCCTACTCCAAATGGATCGAGTGTGACATTCTCAATTCAAGCACACCGTAAAAAGTCTACGGGCAATGTTCGCCGCCCATGGTCTACCGGACATCTTGGTCAGCGACAATGGCCCGTGCTTCACAAGCACTGAATTCCAGGACTTCATGGCAGGCAATGGAATTAACCATGTTAGAACAGCACCGTTCAAGACGGCCTCAAACGACCAGGCGGAACAAGCAGTGCAGATAATCAAACAGGGGATGCTCAGAATCCAAGTGGGTTCCCTACAAACCCGCTTATCACGCCTCCTGTTGGCCAATAGATCCTGACCACACTCGCGCACAGGGGTTCCACCCGCAGAGCTGCTAATGAAAAGGACGCTCAAAACCCGGCTATCCCTTATACACCCCACCATGAAAGAAATTGTTGAGAGCAGGCGCCAGTCACAATATGACTACCATGACAGGAATGCGAGGGCGCGATGTATTGATGTCAATGACCCTGTCTTTGTTCTCAACTACGCTGCAGGGCCCAAATGGCTCACAGGCACTGTGATTGCCAAAGAGGGAAATAGGATTCTGGTAGTTAAACTTACCAATGGACAAATCTGCCGCAAACATGTGGATCAAACAAAAAGGAGGTTCAGCAACCCCATAGAAGAAGCAGAGGAAGAACACGATGTAGAGTTTACTCCACCACAGGTGACCGCACACCGGAACCAAAGGGAGGAGAGCCCAGTCACTGTGGGCAGTCCGGACAGGCCTGAGGCACCGCAAACAGCAGACACTCAGGCCAGCGCCCAACAACCGGAGCCCCAACTCAGGCGCTCTACAAGGGAGCGTAAACCACCAGAGAGACTTAACCTGTGATCCCAATAAGATTTTGGGGGGTGAGGTGATGTCATGTATTCAACCAGCATTGTAACCCATGTATAAACTGACCTAAGTTGTACACTGTGAGAACAATGACCACAGGGGGCGAACTTGTGGGAGACACTCCTAACCTGGACTTTCAGGTATAAAAGGGGAAGCTCCACCCACCTTCTCCACTTCAGTGCTGGCTAATAAAGGTTTCTGGCCACAGAGTGACCTTCTCTCCAGTATGGACCTTGTGTGCATTTGTACTGTATAGTAAGGATATATTAGGCTCGATGGGCCGAATGGCCTCCTTCTGTGTTGTATCATTCTGTGATTGATTCTGTGATGAACTGCTTCCTGACATCACCCTGAACTTCCTGGCTCTAATGTTAAGGTGACGTCCCCTTGTCTGGACTCCCCCCACCAGATGAAATAGTTTCTCCCGATCTACCTTACAGTATCTACTCGCCCAGTCTGTACAACCTGCCCTCATAATGTAACCCTTTTACCCCGGTAACATTCTGGGGAACCTGCCCTGCCCCCTCCAAGGCCAATCGACCCTCCCTGAGGGGCGGGGCCCAGAACTGAACCCAGTGACCACAGGGGGTCTGAGCGGAGCTCTGTCCAGCTGTGACATCACTTCCTCTCCGCTGTATTCCAGCCCCGAGACAAAGGTCCACATTCCACCAGACTTTCCCGGTATTTTGTATCTGTGCACGGGCTTTTAGTGATTTGTGAACTTGGACCCGAAATCTCGCTGCTCACCCACAGTTCCTCGTCTCTCACCATTTACACAATACTCTCATCCATCTTTCTTAGGCTCAAAGCTCACACTGCCCCACACTGAACTCCCTCTGCCACTCACTGAGACTATCCGTGTCCCTTTGTACGTTCCTGCTCCCTGATCTACACAACTTACTGTGTCTCCTAACTTAGTGTTGTCAGCAAGCTTGGATATCCAGCTCGTTTTTCCTTCATCCAAGTCATTGGTAAATATGATGAAAAGCTGAGGTCCCAGTGCAGATCGTAGGGATCACCACGGGTCACATCCCGTCAATCCAAGTACATCCCCTTTCTCCCCACTCCCTATCTCCCCACCAATTACCGACCCTTGTCACATTGTAATCATCCACAATAGTCTCAAGGGACTTATTAAGGAATGAATATATATTTTGGAGGAAAATGCAAGGAACATAAGAACATAAGAAATAGGAGCAGGAGTAGGCCATACGGCCCCTCGAGCCTGCTCCGCCATTTAATACGATCATGGCTGATCCGATCATGGACTCAGCTCCACTTCCCCACCCGCTCCCCATAACCCCTTAATCCCTTATCGGTTAAGTAACTGTCTATTTCTGTCTTAAATATATTCAATGTCCCAGCTTCCACAGCTCTCTGGGGCAGCGAATTCCACAGATTTACAACCCTCTGAGAAGAAATTCCTCCTCATCTCAGTTTTAAATGGGTGGCCCCTTATTTTAAGATCATGCCCTCTAGTTCTCGTCTCCCCCATCAGTGGAAACATCCTCTCTGCATCCACCTTGTCAAACCCCCACATAATCTTATACATTTCGATAAGATCATCTCTCATTCTTCTGAATTCCAATGAGTAGAGGCCCAACCTACTCAACCTTTCCTCATAAGTCAACTCCCTCATCCCCGGAATCAACCGAGTGAACCTTTTCTGAACTGTCTCCAAAGCAAGTATATCCTTTTGTAAATATGGAAACCAAAACTGTACGCAGTATTCCAGGGGTACAACTGTAGCAAGACTTCCCTGCTTTTATACTCCATCCCCTTTGCAATAAAGGCCAAGATTCCATTTACCTTCCTGATCACTTGCTGTACCTGCATACTAACCTTTTGTGTTTCATGCACAAGTACCCCCAGGTCCCGCTGTACTGCAGCACTTTGCAATTTTTCTCCATTTAAATAATAACTTGCTCATCGATCAGGAAGGCAGGGGAGAAGCGATGGGCTGGGGTCGGGATTAATGAAGTGAAAGGTGGCAGCGTCAGGGGAGGGGAAGGGGATGAGAGAGGAGAGAAAGGCCCGCGAAGGGCTGAGAGAGAAAAAGAGGGAGATTGAAGGAATGGGCTCAGGTCTGGAGCAGCAGCCAAAAGACATACACGATTGGACACAGGGAAATCACCTTATACGGCATGGCAGAGATTACAAGGTGATGATATGAAACAGTCCGTAGTTAACACCATCAGCTGGTTGTACACTCATCGAGGAAACTCCTCTGCTCTGCATCAGTGTGGGCTGGCAGCTTAGCCACAAGACATTACAAACTCCAATAATATTCATTTCTCTGACCAATGTTGCCTCTCGCTTCTGAAATTACTTGTCTGGCCCAGCAAAGCTTCCTACTCTCGGGTCATGGTCATATTGATGAGCTGATCTCCTGAAAGTAGGGCTGGGCTAGTTTTGGGGTCATTTTAACTCCCAACAACTGGTGGGCTTGGTGCGGATGGGAAGTTAAAAAGCTAAAAAACTGAAATAGGAACCCACCCGCCTCGAACCTGGCCTCTTCCAGTTTTAACAGAGACGGCACAGAACGCAGGCGACCAATATGCTCACAGGAGGCGGGTCAGTCATTTCAATATTCGAATGAGACTGCCTGCCTTCATTTTAATGGTGATTCTATTAAAAGCTCGATGGGCTTCCCAGGCCTCGGGAAACGTAGCCAGTGAAAAGAGGTGGGAAGGACCAGATCCACGAGATGAGTGCGTTAGCAGCACGGTGTTTGGGCCAGGAAGGGCAAAGGCGAATCCTCGCGGACCCCCTGTGCGTACCGGTAACCCTCCCCTCTTCCACGGTGATCTGTGTGTTCCCAACCCTCCCGGTGACCTGTGCCTCCCCCCCCCCCTCCCGGGGATTCCCCCCGGTGATTTGCCTCCCCGCCTCCCTGTGATTCCCCCCCGGTGATTCCCCACCCCCCCAGTGATTCCCCCCCCCCGGTGATTCCTCCCCCCCGGTGATTTCCCCCCCCGGTGATTCCCCATCCCCCCACCCGGTGATTCTTCACCCCCCGCCCCCCCGGTGATTCCCCCCCTGGTGATTCTTCACCCCCTCCCCCGGTGATTCCCCCCCTAGTGATTCCCCATTTCCCCCCCCGGTGATTCTCCATTCACCCCCGGTGATTCTTCAATCCCCCGGTGATTCCCCCCCTGGTGATTCCCCATTCCCCCCCCCCCGGTGATTCACCATTCCCCCCCACCAGTGATTTCCCCCCCACCCGGTGATTCCTCATCCCCCCCGGTGATTCCCTCCGGTGATTCCCCATCCCCCCCCCCGCTGATTCTGCCCCCCCCCAGTGATTCGCCATTACCCCACCCGGTGATTCTTCACCCTCCCGGTGATTTCCCCCCGGTTATTCCCCATTCACCCCACCCCGGTGATTCCCCATTTCACCCCCCCCGGTGATTCCCCCCTCCCCAGTGACCCCCCCCGGTGATTCCCCATCCCCCCCCCTAGTGATCCCACCCCCCCGGTGATTCCCTCCCCTGGTGATTCTTCACCCTCCCCCGGTGATTCCCTATTCCCCCCCCGGGTGATTCCCCCCAGTGATTCCCCATCCCCCCCCAGTGACCCCCCCCCCCGGTGATTCCCTCCCACCTACCCGGTAATTCCCCCCGGTGATTCCCCACCCCCACCCCCCGGTGATTCCCCCCCCCCGGTGATTCCCCATTCCCCCCCCACCCGGTGATTCCTCATCCCCCCCGGTGATTCCCCCAGTGATTCCCCATCCCTCCGGTGATTCCCCATCCCCCCCACCCCGCTGATTCCGCCCCCCCCAGTGATTCCCCATTCCCCCCCCCCCGGTGATTCTTCACCCCCCCTGGTGATTTCCCCCTGGTGATTCCCCATTCACCCCACCCCGGTGATTCCCCATTTCACCCCCCCTGGTGATTCCCCCCTCCCCAGTGATCCCCCCCCCAGTGATTCCCCATCCCCCCCCAGTGATCCCACCCCCCCGGTAATTCCCCCCGGTGATTTCCCCCCCTGGTGATTCCCCACCCTCCCCCCGGTGATTTCCCCCCCTGGTGATTCCCCAGCCCCCCCCGGTGATTCCCCATCCCCCCCCCCCGGTGATCCCCCACCCCGGTGATTCCCCAGCACCCCCCGGTGATTCCCCATCCCCCCCGGTTAATTCCCCCCCGGTGATTCCCCACCCCCCCGGTGATTCCCCATCCCCCCCGGTGATTTCCCACCTGGTGATTCCCCAGCCCCCTCCCGGTGATTCCCCATCCCCCCCGGTGATTACCCCCGGTGATTCCCCATCCCCCCGGTGATTCCCCATCCCCCCCCCGGTGATTTCCCCCCCGGTGATTCCCCATCCCCCCCCCGGTGATTCCCCATTCCCCCGGTGATTCCCCACCCCCACGGTGATTCCCGATCCCCCCACCCGGTGATTTCCCCCCCAGTAATTCCCCATCCCGTCCCCCAGTGATCCCCCCCCCCGGTGATTCCCCATCCCCCCCAGTGATCCCCCGCCCACCCGGTGATTCACCCCCCCCCCCCGGTGATTCCCCAACCCCAGTGATCCCCCCCCCGGTGATTCCCCATCTCCCCCCCAGTGATTTCCCTCCCCGCCCGGTGATTCCCCATCCCCCGCAGTGATCCCCCCCAGTGATTCCCCATTCCCCCCCCCGGTGATTCTTCACCCCCCACCCCCCGGTGATTCCCCCCCTGGTGATTCTTCAACCCCCCCGGTGATTCCCCCCCTGGTGATTACCCATTGCCCCCCCGGTGATTCTTCAACCCCCCGGTGATTTCCCCCCGGTTATTCCCCATTCACCCCACCCCGGTGATTCCCCATTTCACCCCCCCCGGTGATTCCCCATCCCCCCCCTAGTGATCCCACCCCCCCGGTGATTCCCTCCCCTGGTGATTCTTCACCCTCCCCCGGTGATTCCCCCCCCGGTGATTCCCTATTCCCCCCCCGGGTGATTCCCCCCAGTGATTCCCCATCCCCCCCCAGTGACCCCCCCCCCCGGTGATTCCCTCCCACCTACCCGGTGATTCCCCCCGGTGATTCCCCACCCCCACCCCCCGGTGATTCCCCCCCCCCGGTGATTCCCCATTCCCCCCCACCCGGTGATTCCTCATCCCCCCCGGTGATTCCCCCCAGTGATTCCCCATCCCTCCGGTGATTCCCCATCCCCCCCACCCCGCTGATTCCGCCCCCCCCCAGTGATTCCCCATTCCCCCCCCCCGGTGATTCTTCACCCCCCCTGGTGATTTCCCCCTGGTGATTTCCCATTCACCCCACCCCGGTGATTCCCCATTTCACCCCCCCTGGAGATTCCCCCCTCCCCAGTGATCTCCCCCCCCCAGTGATTCCCCATCCCCCCCCAGTGATCCCACCCCCCCGGTGATTCCCCCCGGTGATTTCCCCCCCTGGTGATTCCCCACCCTCCCCCCGGTGATTTCCCCCTCTGGTGATTCCCCAGCCCCCCCGGTGATTCCCCATCCCCCCCCCGGTGATCCCCCACCCCGGTGATTCCCCAGCACCCCCCGGTGATTCCCCATCCCTCCCCGGTGATTTCCCACCTGGTGATTCCCCAGCCCCCCCCGGTGATTCCCCATCCCCCCCGGTGATTACCCCCGGTGATTCCCCATCCCCCCGGTGATTCCCCACCCCCCCCCCGGTGATTTCCCCCCCGGTGATTCCCCATCCCCCCCCGGTGATTCCCCATCCCCCCGGTGATTCCCCCCCCCGGTGATTCCCCATCCCCCCCAGTGATCCCCCGTCCACCCGGTGATTCACCCCCCCCCCGGTGATTCCCCAACCCCAGTGATCCCCCCCCCGGTGATTCCCCATCTCCCCCCCAGTGATTTCCCTCCCCGCCCGGTGATTCCCCATCCCCCGCAGTGATCCCCCCCAGTGATTCCCCATTCCCCCCCCGGTGATTCTTCACCCCCCACCCCCCGGTGATTCCCCCCCTGGTGATTCTTCAACCCCCCCGGTGATTCCCCCCCTGGTGATTACCCATTGCCCCCCCGGTGATTCTTCAACCCCCCGGTGATTCCCCCCCTGATGATTCCCCATTTCCCCCCCCCCCCCGGTGATTCACCATTCCCCCCCCCCAGTGATTCCCCATCCCTCCGGTGATTCCCCATCCCCCCCCCGCTGATTCCGCCCCCCCCAGTGATTCCCCATTACCCCCCCCCCCCGGGATTCTTCACCCCCCCGGTGATTTCCCCCTGGTGATTCCCCATTCACCCCACCCCGGTGATTCCCCATTTCACCCCCCCCCCGGTGATTCCCCCCTCCCCAGTGATCCCCCCTGGTGATTCCCCATCCCCCCCCAGTGATCCCACCCCCCCCGGTGATTCCCCCCAGTGATTCCCTCCCCTGGTGATTCTTCACCCTCCCCCGGTGATTCCCCCCCTGGTGATTCCCTATTCCCCCCCCGGGTGATTCCCCCCGGTGATTCCCCATCCCCCCCCCAGTGACTCCCCCCCCCCCGGTGATTCCCTCTCACCTAACCGGTGATTCCCCCGGTGATTCCCCCCCCCCGGTGATTCCCCCCCCCCGGGTGATTCCCCA
The DNA here is from genome assembly GCF_044704955.1 of Pristiophorus japonicus. Lineage (NCBI taxonomy): Eukaryota > Metazoa > Chordata > Chondrichthyes > Pristiophoridae > Pristiophorus > Pristiophorus japonicus. The sequence continues at coordinate 8,037,338 of NC_092010.1, forward strand.
CCCCCACCCCCCGGTGATTCCCCCCCGGTGATTCCCCATTCCCCCCCCGGTGATTCTTCACCCCCCCCCCCCGGTGATTCCCCCCTGGTGATTCCCCATCCCCCCCCCCGGTGATTCCCCATTCCCCCCCCCGGTGATTCACCATTCCCCCCCCCCAGTGATTTCCCCACCACCCGGTGATTCCTCATCCCCCCCGGTGATTCCCCCCAATGATTCCCCATCCCTCCGGTGATTCCCCATCCCCCCGCCACGCTGATTCCGCGCCCCCCCCCAGTGATTCCCCATTGCCCCCCCTCCCCGGTGATGCCTTCACCCCCCCGGTGATTTCCCCCTCCCCAGTGATCCCCCCCGGTGATTCCCCATCCCCCCCGATGATTCCCTCCCCCGGTGATTCCGGCCGATGATTCCCTCCCCCGGTGATTCCTCCCCTGGTGATTCCCTATTCCCCCCCGAGTGATTCCCCCCGGTGATTCCCTATCCCCCCACCCGGTAATTACCCCCCCGGTGATTCCCCATCCTCCCCCCCGGTGATTCCCCATCCCCCCCGGTGATTTCCCCCCCCCCCTGGTGATTCTCCATCCCCCCCCGGTGATTTCACCCCCAGTGATTTCCCAACCCCCCCCCGGTGATTCCCCCCCCCCCCCCGGTGATTTCCCCCCTGGTGATTCCCCACTCTCCCCCCGGTGATTTCCCCCCCCCCGGTGATTCCCCAGCCCCTCCGGTGATTCCCCACCTCCCCAGTGATTCCCCACCCCCACCCCCCGGTGATTCCCCCCCTGGTGATTCCCCATCCTCCCCCCCGGTGATTCCCCATCTCCCCCCCCGGTGATTCCCCATTGCCCCCCGGTGATTCCCCCCCCTGATGATTCTCCATCCCCCCCCCCCGGTGATTTCACCCCCAGTGATTTCCCAACCCCCCCCCCCCCGGTGATTCCCTATTCCCCCCCCAGGTGATTCCCCATCCCTCCACCCAGTAATCCCCCCCCCCGGTGATTCCCCATCCCCCCCCTGGTGATTCCCCAGCCCCCCCCTGGTGATTCCCCACCCCCCCCGGTGATTTCCCCCCCCCGGTGATTCCCCAGCCCTCCCCCGGTGATTCCCCATCCCCCCCCAGTGAATTCCCCCCCGGTGATTCCCCCCCGGTGATTCCCCATCCCCCCCCGGTGATTCCCCTTCCTCCCCGGTGATTTCCCCCCCCGGTGATTCCCCATCCCCCCCCGGTGAATTCCCCCCCCGCTGATTCCCCATTCCGCCCCGGTGATTCTTCACCCCCCCCGGTGATTCCCCCCTGGTGATTCCCCATTCCCCCCCCCCGGTGATTCACTATTCCCCCCCCCCCAGTGATTTCCCCACCACCCGGTGATTCCTCATCCCCCCCGGTGATTCCCCCCAGTGATTCCTCATCAATCCGGTGATTCCCCATCCCCACCCCCCACTGATCCGCCCCCCCCAGTGATTCCCCATTACCCCACCCCCGGTGATTCTTCACCCCCCCGGTGATTCCCCCCCTGGTGATTCCCTATTCCCCCCCCAGGTGATTCCCCCCGGTGATTCCCCATCCCTCCACCCGGTAACCCACCCCCCCGGTGATTCCCCATCCCCCCCCCCCGGTGATTCCCCATCTCCCCCCCCCGGTGATTCTCCATCCCCCCCGGTGATACCCCCCCCCCCCTGGTGATTCTCCACCCCCCCCCCCCCGGTGATTTCACCCCCAGTGATTTCCCAACCCCCCCGGTGATTCTCCATCCCCCCCCCCCGGTGATTCTTCACCCCCCCGGAGATTCACCCCCCCGGTGACTACCCATCCACCCCCCCCCGGTGATCCCCCCCCCCCGGTGATTCTCCATCCCCCACCCCCCGGTGATTTCCCACCCCCCCCGGTGATTTCCCCCCCCGGTGATTCCCCAGCCCCCCCCCGGTGATTCCCCATCGCCCCCCGGTGAATTCCCCCCCGGTGATTCTCCATCACCCACCCCTCGGTGATTCCCCACCCCCCCCCCCCCCGGTGATTTCCACACCTAGTGATTCCCCCCCGGTGATTTCCCCCCCCCCGGTGATTCCCCAGCCCCCCGGTGATTTCCCCCCCCCCGGTGATTCCCCAGCCCTCCCCCGGTGATTCCCCACCCCCCCCCCCCAGTGAATTCCCCACCGGTGATTCCCCCCCGGTGATTCCCCATCCCCCCACGGTGATTTCCCACCCGGTGATTCCCCACCCCTCCCGGTGATTTCCCCCCCCAGGTGATTCCCCATCCCCCCCCCCCTGGTGATTCCCCACTCCCACGATGATTCCCCATTCCCCCCCCACCCGGTGATTCACCCCCCCCGGTGATTCCCCATCCCCAGTGATCCCCCCCGGTGATTCCCCATCTCCCCCCGGTGATCCCCCCTAGTGATTCCCCAACCCTCCAGTGATTCCCCATCCCCCTCCCGCTGATTCCCCCCCCCCCGGTGATTCCCCATTCCCCCCCTGGTGATTCTTCACACCCCCCCCCGGTGATCCCCCCCCCAGTGATTCCCCATTACCCCACCCCCGGTGATTCTTCACCCCCCCGGTGATTCCCCCCCTGGTGATTCCCTATTCCCCCCCAGGTGATTCCCCCCGGTGATTCCCCATCCCTCCACCCGGTAACCCACCCCCCCGGTGATTCCCCATCCCCCCCCCCTGGTGATTCCCCATCTCCCCCCCCCGGTGATTCTCCATCCCCCCCGGTGATACCCCCCCCCCCCTGGTGATTCTCCATCCCCCCCCCCCCGGTGATTTCACCCCCAGTGATTTCCCAACCCCCCCGGTGATTCTCCATCCCCCCCCCCCCGGTGATTCTTCACCCCCCCGGAGATTCACCCCCCCGGTGACTACCCATCCACCCCCCCCCGGTGATCCCCCCCCCCGGTGATTCTCCATCCCCCACCCCCCGGTGATTTCCCACCCCCCCCGGTGATTTCCCCCCCCGGTGATTCCCCAGCCCCCCCCCGGTGATTCCCCATCGCCCCCCGGTGAATTCCCCCCCGGTGATTCTCCATCACCCACCCCTCGGTGATTCCCCCCCCCCCCCCCGGTGATTTCCCCACCTAGTGATTCCCCCCCCGGTGATTTCCCCCCCCCCGGTGATTCCCCAGCCCCCCGGTGATTTCCCCCCCCCCCCGGTGATTCCCCAGCCCTCCCCCGGTGATTCCCCACCCCCCCCCAGTGAATTCCCCACCGGTGATTCCCCCCCGGTGATTCCCCATCCCCCCACGGTGATTTCCCACCCGGTGATTTGCCACCCCTCCCGGTGATTTCTCCCCGGTGATTCCCCATCCCCCCCGGTGATTCCCCACCCCCACGGTGATTCCCCATCCCCCCCCCCGCCGGTGATTTCCCCCCCGGTGATTCCCCCCCCGGTGTTTCCCCCTCCCCCCTCCCGGTGATTTCCCCCCCGGTGATTCCCCACCCCCCTCCGGTGATTTCCCCCCCCCGGTGATTCCCCAGTCCCCCCTCGGTGATTCCCCATCCCCCTCCCATGATTTCCCCCCCGGTGATTCCCCACCCACCCGGTGATTCCCCATCCCCCTCCCGGTGATTTCCCCCCCCAGGTGATTCCCCACCCACCCGGTGATTCCCCATCCCCCTCCCGGTGATTTCCCCCCCCAGGTGATTCCCCATCCCCCCCCCCCTGGTGATTCCCCACTCCCACGATGATTCCCCATTCCCCCCCCACCCGGTGATTCACCCCCCCCGGTGATTCCCCATCCCCAGTGATCCCCCCCGGTGATTCCCCATCTCCCCCCGGTGATCCCCCCTAGTGATTCCCCAACCCTCCGGTGATTCCCCATCCCCCTCCCGCTGATTCCCCCCCCCCCCGGTGATTCCCCATTCCCCCCCTGGTGATTCTTCACACCCCCCCCCGGTGATTCCCCCCCTGATGATTCCCCATTTCCCCCCCCGGTGATTCCCCATTCCCCCCCGGTGATTCTTCAACCCCCCGGTGATTCCCTCCCTGGTGATTCCCCATTCCCCCCCCCCCCCGGTGATTCACCATTCCCCCCCACCAGTGATTTCCCCCCCACCCGGTGATTCCCTCCGGTGATTCCCCACCCCCCCCCCCCGCTGATTACGCCCCCCCCCCAGTGATTCCCCATTACCCCCCCCCCGGTGATTCTTCACCCCCCCGGTGATTTCCCCCCGGTGATTCCCCATTCACCCCACCCCGGTGATTCCCCATTTCACCCCCCCGGTGATGCCCCCCTCCCCAGTGACCCCCCCCGGTGATTCCCTATTCCCCCCCCGGGTGATTCCCCCCAGTGATTCCCCATCCCCCCCCAGTGACCCCCCCCCGGTGATTCCATCCCACCTACCCGGTGATTCCCCCGGTGATTCCCCATTTCACCCCCCCTGGTGATTCCCCCCTCCCCAGTGATCCCCCCCCCCCCAGTGATCCCACCCCCCCCCGGTGATTCCCCCCAGTGATGTCCCCCCCTGGTGATTCCCCACCCTCCCCCCGGTGATTTCCCCCCCTGGTGATTCCCCAGCCCCCCCGGTGATTCCCCATCCCCCCCGGTGATTCCCCATCCCCCCCCGGTGATTTCCCCCCGGTGATTCCCCACACCCCCCTCGGTGATTTCCCCCCCCCCGGTGATTCCCCATCCCCCCCCAGGTGATTTCCCCCCCGGTGATTCCCCACCCCCACGGTGATTCCCCATCCCCCCACCCGGTGATTTCCCCCCCAGTGATTCCCCATCCCGTCCCCCAGTGATTCCCCCCCGGTGATTCCCCATCCCCCCCAGTGATCCCCCGCCCACCCGGTGATTCACCCCCCCCCCCGGTGATTCCCCATCCCCAGTGATCCCCCCCGGTGATTCCCCATCTCCCCCCCAGTGATTTCCCTCCCCGCCCGGTGATTCCCCATCCCCCGCAGTGATCCCCCCCAGTGATTCCCCATTCCCCCCCCCGGTGATTCTTCACCCCCCACCCCCCGGTGATTCCCCCTCTGGTGATTCTTCAACCCCCCCGGTGATTCCCCCCTGGTGATTACCCATTCCCCCCCCCGGTGATTCTTCAACCCCCCGGTGATTCCCCCCCTGGTGATTCCCCATTCCCCCCCCCCGGTGATTCACCATTCCCCCCCCCCAGTGATTTCCCCCCCACCCGGTGATTCCCCATCCCTCCGGTGATTCCCCATCCCCCCCCCCCCCGCTGATTCCGCCCCCCCCAGTGATTCCCCATTACCCCCCCCGGGGATTCTTCACCCCCCCGGTGATTTCCCCCTGGTGATTCCCCATTCACCCCACCCCGATGATTCCCCATTTCACCCCCCCGGTGATTCCCCCCTCCCCAGTGATCCCCCCCGGTGATTCCCCATCCCCCCCCCCAGTGATCCCACCCCCCCGGTGATTCCCCCCAGTGATTCCCTCCCCTGGTGATTCTTCACCCTCCCCCGGTGATTCCCCCCCTGGTGATTCCCTATTCCCCCCCCCCGGGTGATTCCCCCCGGTGATTCCCCATCCCCCCCCAGTGACTCCCCCCCCCCCGGTGATTCCCTCTCTCCTAACCGGTGATTCCCCCCGGTGATTCCCCCCCCCCGGTGATTCCCCAACCCCACTCCCCAGTGATTCCCCCCCGGTGATTCCCCATTCCCCCCCCCCGGTGATTCTTCACCCCACCCCCCGGTGATTCCCCCCTGGTGATTCCCCATCCCCCCCCCCCCCGGTGATTCACCATTCCCCCCCCCAGTGATTTCCCCCCCACCCGGTGATTCCTCATCCCCCCCCGGTGATTCCCCCCAGTGATTCCCCATCCCTCCGGTGATTCCCCATCCCCCCGCCACGCTGATTCCGCGCCCCCCCCAGTGATTCCCCATTGCCCCCCCTCCCCGGTGATGCCTTCATCCCCCCCCGGTGATTTCCCCGTCCCCAGTGATCCCCCCGGTTATTCCCCATCCCCCCCCCGATGATTCCCTCCCCCGGTGATTCCGGCCGATGATTCCCTCCCCCGGTGATTTCCCCCCTGGTGATTCCCTATTCCCCCCCGAGTGATTCCCCCCGGTGATTCCCTATCCCCCCACCCGGTAATTCCCCCCCGGTGATTCCCCATCCTCCCCCCCGGTGATTCCCCATCCCCCCCCGGTGATTCCCCCCCCCCCTGGTGATTCTCCATCCCCCCCCCAGTGATTTCACCCCCAGTGATTTCCCAACCCCCCCCCCCCCCCCGGTGATTTCCCCCCCCCCTGGTGATTCTCCATCCCCCCCGGTGATTTCACCCCCAGTGATTTCCAAACCCCCCCCCGGTGATTCTCCATCCCCCCCCCCCGGTGATTTCACCCCCAGTGATTTCCCTTCCCCCCCTGGTGCTTCCCCACCCTCCCCCAGGTGATTCCCCCCCCCCCCCCCAGTGATTCCCCAGACCCCCCGGTGATTCCCCATCCTCCCCGGTGATTTCCCCCCCCCCCGGTGATTCCCCAGCCCCCCCCCCCGGTGATTCCCCATCCCCCCCGGTGAATTCCCCCCCCGCTGATTCCCCATTCCCCCCCGGTGATTCTTCACCCCCCCCGGTGATTCCCCCCTGGTGATTCCCCATTCCCCCCCCCGGTGATTCCCCATCCCCCCCCCCCGGTGATTCACTATTCCCCCCCCCAGTGATTTCCCCCCCACCCGGTGATTCCTCATCCCCCCCGGTGATTCGCCCCAGTGATTCCTCATCCCTCCGGTGATTCCCCATCCCCACCCCCCGCTGATTCCGCCCCCCCCAGTGATTCCCCATTACCTCCCCCCCCGGTGATTCTTCACCCCCCCGGTGATTCCCCCCCTGGTGATTCCCTATTCCGCCCCCGGGTGATTCCCCCCGGTGATTCCCCATCCCTCCACCCGGTAATCCCCCCCTCGGTGATTCCCCATCCCCCCCCGGTGATTCCCCATCTCCCCCCCCCGGTGATTCTCCATCCCCCCCGGTGATTCCCGCCCCCGGTGATTCCCCCCCCTGGTGTTTCTCCATCCCCTCCCCCCCCCCCCGGTGATTTCACCCCCAGTGATTTCCCAACCCCCCCCCGGTGATCCTCCACCCCCCCCCCCCCCCGGTGATTTCACCCCAAGTGATTTCCCAACCCCCCCCGGTGATTCCCCACCCCCCCCGGTGATTTCCCCCCCTTGGTGATTCCCCACCCTCCCCCCGGTGATTTCCCCCCCCCGGTCATTCCCCAGCCCCCTCGGTGATTCCCCATTCCCCCCCCGGTGATTTCCCCCCCGGTGATTCCCCATCCCCCCCGGTGATTTCCCCCCCCCCGGTGATTCCCCCCCCCGGTGAATCCCCACCCCCACGGTGATTTCCCCCCCCCCGCTGATTTCCCCCCCGGTGATTCCCCATCCCCGCTCCCGGTGATTTCCCCCTGGTGATTCCCCCCCCCCCAGTGATTCCCCATTCCCCCCCCAGTGATTCTTCACCCCCCGCCCCCCGGTGATTCCCCCCCTGATGATTCTTCACCCGCCCGGTGATTCCCCCCCTGGTGATTCCCCCCCCACCGGTTATTCCCCCCCCCCCCGGTGATTCCCTCTCTCCTAACCGGTGATTCCCCCCGGTGATCCCCCCCCCGGTGATTCCCCCCCCCCCGGTGATTCCCCAACCCCACTCCCCAGTGATTCCCTCCCCCGGTGATTCCCCCCCTGGTGATTCCCCATTCCCCCCCCCCGGTGATTCTTCACCCCACCCCCTGGTGATTCCCCCCTGGTGATTCCCCATCCCCCCCCCTGGTGATTCCCCATTCCCCCCCCCCCCGGTGATTCACCATTCCCCCCCCCAGTGATTTCCCCCCCACCCGGTGATTCCTCATCCCCCCCGGTGATTCCCCCCAGTGATTCCCCATCCCTCCGGTGATTCCCCATCCCCCCGCCACGCTGATTCCGCGCCCCCCCCAGTGATTCCCTATTCCCCCCCGAGTGATTCCCCCCGGTGATTCCCTATCCCCCCACCCGGTAATTCCCCCCCGGTGATTCCCCATCCTCCCCCCCGGTGATTCCCCATCCCCCCCGGTGATTTCCGCCCCCCCCCGGTGATTCTCCATCCCCCCCCCCAGTGATTTCACCCCCAGTGATTTCCCAACCCCCCCCCGGTGATTTCCCCCCCCCTGGTGATTCTCCATCCCCCCCCGGTGATTTCACCCCCAGTGATTTCCAAACCCCCCCCCCCCGGTGATTCTCCATCCCCCCCCCCCCGGTGATTTCACCCCCAGTGATTTCCCTTCCCCCCCTGGTGCTTCCCCACCCTCCCCCCGGTGATTTCCCCCCCCCCCCCCAGTGATTCCCCAGCCCCCCCGGTGATTCCCCATCCCCCCCGGTGATTCCCCATCCCCCCCCGGTGATTTCCCCCCGGTGATTCCCCACACCCCCCTCGGTGATTTCCCCCCCCCCGGTGATTCCCCATCCCCCCCCAGGTGATTTCCCCCCCGGTGATTCCCCATCCCCCCCCGGTGATTCCCCACCCCCACGGTGATTCCCCATCCCCCCACCCGGTGATTTCCCCCCCAGTGATTCCCCATCCCGTCCCCCAGTGATTCCCCCCCGGTGATTCCCCATCCCCCCCAGTGATCCCCCGCCCACCCGGTGATTCACCCCCCCCCGGTGATTCCCCATCCCCAGTGATCCCCCCCCGGTGATTCCCCATCTCCCCCCCAGTGATCCCCCCCAGTGATTCCCCATTCCCCCCCTGGTGATTCTTCACCCCCCACCCCCCAGTGATTCCCCCCTGGTGATTACCCATTCCCCCCCGGTGATTCTTCAACCCCCCGGTGATTCCCCCCCTGGTGATTCCCCATTCCCCCCCCCGGTGATTCACCATTCCCCCCCCCCAGTGATTTCCCCCCCACCCGGTGATTCCCCATCCCTCCGGTGATTCCCCATCCCCCCCCCCGCTGATTCCGCCCCCCCCAGTGATTCCCCATTACCCCCCCCGGGGATTCTTCACCGCCCCAGTGATTTCCCCCTGGTGATTCCCCATTCACCCCACCCCGATGATTCCCCATTTCACCTCCCCGGTGATTCCCCCCTCCCCAGTGATCCCCCCCGGTGATTCCCCATCCCCCCCCCCCAGTGATCCCACCCCCCCCGGTGATTCCCCCCAGTGATTCCCTCCCCTGGTGATTCTTCACCCTCCCCCGGTGATTCCCCCCCTGGTGATTCCCTATTCCCCCCCCCGGGTGATTCCCCCGGTGATTCCCCATCCCCCCCAGTGACCCCCCCCCCCCCCGGTGATTCCCTCTCTCCTAACCGGTGATTCCCCCCGGTGATTCCCCCCCCCCGGTGATTCCCCAACCCCACTCCCCAGTGATTCCCCCCGGTGATTCCCCATTCCCCCCCCCGGTGATTCTTCACCCCACCCCCCGGTGATTCCCCCCTGGTGATTCCCCATCCCCCCCCCCCCCGGTGATTCCCCATCCCCCCCCCCCGGTGATTCACCATTCCCCCCCCCAGTGATTTCCCCCCCACCCGGTGATTCCTCACCCCCCCGGTGATTCCCCCCAGTGATTCCCCATCCCTCCGGTGATTCCCCATCCCCCCGCCACGCTGATTCCGCGCCCCCCCCAGTGATTCCCCCCGGTGATTCCCTATCCCCCCACCCGGTAATTCCCCCCCGGTGATTCCCCATCCTCCCCCCCGGTGATTCCCCATCCCCCCCCGGTGATTCCCCCCCCCCCTGGTGATTCTCCATCCCCCCCCCAGTGATTTCACCCCCAGTGATTTCCCAACCCCCCCCCGGTGATTTCCCCCCCCCCCTGGTGATTCTCCATCCCCCCCCGGTGATTTCACCCCCAGTGATTTCCAAACCCCCCCCCGGTGATTCTCCATCCCCCCCCCCCGGTGATTTCACCCCCAGTGATTTCCCTTCCCCCCCTGGTGCTTCCCCACTCTCCCCCCGGTGATTCCCCCCCCCCAGTGATTCCCCAGACCCCCCGGTGATTCCCCATCCTCCCCGGTGATTTCCCCCCCCCCCCGGTGATTCCCCAGCCCCCCCCCCGGTGATTCCCCATCCCCCCCGGTGAATTCCCCCCCCGCTGATTCCCCATTCCCCCCCGGTGATTCTTCACCCCCCCCGGTGATTCCCCCCTGGTGATTCCCCATTCCCCCCCCCGGTGATTCCCCATCCCCCCCCCCCCGGTGATTCACTATTCCCCCCCCCAGTGATTCTTCACCCCCCGCCCCCCGGTGATTCCCCCCCTGATGATTCTTCACCCGCCCGGTGATTCCCCCCCTGGTGATTCCCCCCCCCCCCCGGTGATTCCCCCCCCCCCCCCCGGTGATTCCCTCTCTCCTAACCGGTGATTCCCCCCGGTGATTCCCCCCCCCCCCGGTGATTCCCCAACCCCACTCCCCAGTGATTCCCCCCCGGTGATTCCCCATTCCCCCCCCCGGTGATTCTTCACCCCACCCCCTGGTGATTCCCCCCTGGTGATTCCCCATCCCCCCCCCCGGTGATTCCCCATTCCCCCCCCCCCCGGTGATTCACCATTCCCCCCCCCAGTGATTTCCCCCCCACCCGGTGATTCCTCATCCCCCCCGGTGATTCCCCCCAGTGATTCCCCATCCCTCCGGTGATTCCCCATCCCCCCGCCACGCTGATTCCGCGCCCCCCCCCAGTGATTCCCCATTGCCCCCCCTCCCCGGTGATGCCTTCACCCCCCCCCCGGTGATTTCCCCGTCCCCAGTGATCCCCCCGGTTATTCCCCATCCCCCCCTGATGATTCCCTCCCCCGGTGATTCCGGCCGATGATTCCCTCCCCCGGTGATTCCCCCCCTAGTGATTCCCTATTCCCCCCCGAGTGATTCCCCCCGGTGATTCCCTATCCCCCCACCCGGTAATTCCCCCCCGGTGATTCCCCATCCTCCCCCCCGGTGATTCCCCATCCCCCCCGGTGATTTCCCCCCCCCCCCGGTGATTCTCCATCCCCCCCCCAGTGATTTCACCCCCAGTGATTTCCCAACCCCCCCCCCGGTGATTTCCCCCCCCCCCTGGTGATTCTCCATCCCCCCCCGGTGATTTCACCCCCAGTGATTTCCAACCCCCCCCCCCGGTGATTCTCCATCCCCCCCCCCCGGTGATTTCACCCCCAGTGATTTCCCTTCCCCCCCTGGTGCTTTCCCACCCTCCCCCCGGTGATTTCCCCCCCCCCCCAGTGATTCCCCAGACCCCCCGGTGATTCCCCATCCTCCCCGGTGATTTCCCCCCCCCCCGGTGATTCCCCAGCCCCCCCCCGGTGATTCCCCATCCCCCCCGGTGAATTCCCCCCCCCGCTGAATCCCCATTCCCCCCCGGTGATTCTTCACCCCCCCCGGTGATTCCCCCCTGGTGATTCCCAATTCCCCCCCCCCGGTGATTCCCCATTCCCCCCCCCCCGGTGATTCACTATTCCCCCCCCCAGTGATTTCCCCCCCACCCGGTGATTCCTCATCCCCCCCGGTGATTCGCCCCAGTGATTCCTCATCCCTCCGGTGATTCCCCATCCCCACCCCCCGCTGATTCCGCCCCCCCCAGTGATTCCCAATTACCTCCCCCCCCGGTGATTCTTCACCTCCCCGGTGATTCCCCCCCTGGTGATTCCCTATTCCGCCCCCGGGTGATTCCCCCCGGTGATTCCCCATCCCTCCACCCGGTAATCCCCCCCTCGGTGATTCCCCATCCCCCCCCGGTGATTCCCCATCTCCCCCCCCCCGGTGATTCTCCATCCCCCCCGGTGATTCCCGCCCCCGGTGATTCCCCCCCCTGGTGATTCTCCATCCCCCCCCCCGGTGATTTCACCCCCAGTGATTTCCCAACCCCCCCCCGGTGATCCTCCATCCCCCCCCCCGGTGATTTCACCCCAAGTGATTCCCCATTCCCCCCCCCCAGTGATTCTTCACCCCCCCCGGTGATTTCCCCCTCTTGGTGATTCCCCACCCTCCCCCCGGTGATTTCCCCCCCCCCGGTCATTCCCCAGCCCCCTCGGTGATTCCCCATTCCCCCCCCGGTGATTTCCCCCCCGGTGATTCCCCATCCCTCCGGTGATTCCCCATCCCCCCTCCCCCCCGGTGATTCCCCATTCCACCCCCGGCGATTCCACCCCGCCGGTGATTCCCCATCTCCCGGTGATTCCCCCCACCCCAATGATCCCCCCGTTGATTCCCCACCCCCACGGTGATTCCCCATCACCCCCTGGTGATTTCCCCCCCGGTGATTCCCCACAACCCCCCCGGTGATTTCCCCCCCAGGGATTCCCCATCACCCCCCCCCCCGGTGATTCCCCCGGTGATTCCCCATCCCCCCCCGGTGATTTCCCCCCCCGGTGATTCCCCATCCCCCCGGTTATTCCCATCCCCCCCCTGTGATTTCCTACCCCGGTGATTCCCCATCCGCCCCCGGTGATTCCCCACCCCCACGGTGATCCCCCCCCGGTGATTCCCCCCCCCCGGTGATTCCCCATCCCCGCTCCCGGTGATTTCCCCCCCTGGTGATTACCCACCCCCCCCCCGGTGATTCCCCATCCCCCCTCCGGTGATTTCCCCCCCGGTGATTCCCCACCACCCCTGTGATTCCCCATCCCCCCTCCGGTGATTTCCCCCCCCCCGGTGACTCCCCATCCCCCCCCGGTGATTTCCCCCCCGGTGATTCCCCATCCCACCCCCGGTGATTTCCCCCCGGTGATTTCCCATCCCTCCGGTGATTCCCCATCCCCCTCCCGCTGATCCCCCCCGCCCCCCCAGTGATTCCCCATTCCCCCTCCCCGGTGATTCTTCACCCCCCGCCCCCCGGTGATTCCCCCCCTGATGATTCTTCACCCGCCCGGTGATTCCCCCCCTGGTGGTTCGCCCTCCCCCCCCACCGGTGATTCCCTCCAGTGATTCCCCATCCCTCCGGTGATTCCCCATCCCCCCTCCCCCCCGGTGATTCCCCATTCCACCCCCGGCGATTCCCCCCCGCCGGTGATTCCCCATCCCCCCCGGTGATTCCCCCCACCCCAATGATCCCCCCCGTTGATTCCCCATCCCCACCCGGTGATTCCCCAACTCACCCCCCCCCCCCGGTGATTCCTCCCCACCCTGGTGATTCCCCACCACCCCCCCCCCCCCCGGTGATCCCCCCCGGTGATTCCTCATCCCCCCACCCGGTAATTCCCCCCCCCGGTGATTCCCCATCTCCCCCCCCCCCCGGTGATTCCCCATCTCCTCCCCGGATTCCCCATCCCCCCCACCCGCCGGTGATCCCCCCGGTGATCCCCCCCGGTTGATTCCCCCCCCCCCCCGGTGATCCCCTCCCCCCCGGTGATTCCCGCCCCGGTGATCCCCCCCCCCCCGGTGATTCCCCATCTCCCCCCCACCGGTGATTCCCCATCCCCCCCCTGGTGATAGCCCCCCCGGTGGTTTCTCATTCCCCCCCCCCGGTGATTCCCCATCTCCCCTCCCCCCCGGTGATTCCCCATTCCACCCCCCGGCAATTCCCCCCCCGCTGGTGATTCCCCATCCCCCCCCCGGTGATTCTCCCCCGGGGATTCCCCATCCCCCTCCCAGTGATTTCCCCCCCCCGGTGATTACCCATCCCCCCCCCCTGGTGATTTCCCCCCCCGGTGATTCCCCACCCCCCCCGGTGATTCCCCACCCCCACGGTGATTCCCCATTCCCCCCCCCCCGGTAATTTCCCCCCCCAGTGATTCCCTATCCCATCCCCCAGTGATCCCCCCCGGTGATTCCCCACCCCCCCCCCAGTGATTCCCCCCCCACCCGGTGATTCACCCCCCCCCCCGGTGATTCCCCAGCCCCAGTGATCCCCCCCGGTGATTCCCCATCTCCCCCCCAGTGATTTTCCCCCCCCGGCCGGTGATTCCCCATCCCCCCCGGTGATTCCCCCCTGGTGATTCCCCATTCCCCCCCCGGTGATTCCCCATCACCCCCCGGTGATTCTTCAACCCCCCGGTGAATCCCCCCCCGGTGATTCACCATCCGCCCCCCCAGTGATTTCCCCCCCACCCGGTGATTCCTCATCCCCCCCGGTGATTCCCCCCAGTGATTCCCCCCCCCGGCCGGTGATTCCCCATCCCACCCTCCCCCGTTGATTCCGCCCCGCCCAGTGATTCCCCATTACCCCCCCCACCTGGTGATTCTTCACCCACCCGGTGATTCCCGCCCTGGTGATTTCCCCACCCCCCCCCCGGTGATTCCCCATCTCCCCCCCACCGGTGATTCCCCATCCCCCCCCCCCTGGTGATAGCCCCCCCGGTGGTTTCTCATTCCCCCCCCCCGGTGATTCCCCATCTCCCCTCCCCCCCGGTGATTCCCCATTCCACCCCCCGGCGATTCCCCCCCCGCTGGTGATTCCCCATCCCCCCCCGGTGATTCTCCCCCGGGGATTCCCCATCCCCCTCCCAGTGATTTCCCCCCCCCCGGTGATTACCCATCCCCCCCCCTGGTGATTTCCCCCCCCGGTGATTCCCCACCCCCCCCGGTGATTCCCCCCCCCCACGGTGATTCCCCATTCCCCCCCCCCCCGGTAATTTCCCCCCCCAGTGATTCCCTATCCCATCCCCCAGTGATCCCCCCCCGGTGATTCCCCACCCCCCCCCCAGTGATTCCCCCCCCACCCGGTGATTCACCCCCCCCCCGGTGATTCCCCAGCCCCAGTGATCCCCCCCGGTGATTCCCCATTTCCCCCCCAGTGATTTTCCCCCCCCGGCCGGTGATTCCCCATCCCCCCCGGTGATTCCCCCCTGGTGATTCCCCATTCCCCCCCCGGTGATTCCCCATCCCCCCCGGTGATTCTTCAACCCCCCGGTGAATCCCCCCCCGGTGATTCACCATCCGCCCCCCCAGTGATTTCCCCCCCACCCAGTGATTCCTCATCCCCCCCGGTGATTCCCCCCAGTGATTCCCCCCCCCGGCCGGTGATTCCCCATCCCACCCTCCCCCGCTGATTCCGCCCCGCCCAGTGATTCCCCATTACCCCCCCCACCTGCTGATTCTTCACCCACCCGGTGATTCCCGCCCTGGTGATTTCCCCACCCCCCCCCGGTGATTCCCCATCTCCCCCCCCCGGTGATTCCCCATCCCACCCCGGTGATTTCCCAGCACCCCCCCCAGTGATCCCTTCTCCGTTGATTCCCCATCCCCCCTCGGTGATTCCCCGCCGGTGATTCCCCATCCCCCCCGGTGATTCTCTCCCCCCCCAGTGATCCCCCCCCCCCCGTTGATTCCCCATCCCTCCCTGGTGATTCCCCATCCCCCCCCCCCGGTGATTCCCCATCGACCCCCGGTGATCACCACCCCGGTGATTCCCCATCACCCCCCCCGGTGATTCCCCATTCCCCTCCCCAGTGATCCCCCCACGGTGATTTCCCCCTCCCCAGTGATCCCCCCGGTGATCCCCCCCCCCCGGTGATTCCCCATCACCCCCCCGGTGATTCCCCATTCCCCTCCCCAGTGATCCCCCCACGGTGATTTCCCCCTCCCCAGTGATCCCCCCGGTGATCCCCCCCCCCCGGTGATTCCCCATCACCCCCCCCCCGGTGATTCCCCATTCCCCTCCCCAGTGATCCCCCCACGGTGATTCCCCCCTCCCCAGTGATCCCCCCGGTGATTCCCCATCCCCCCCGGTGATTCCCCCCCCCCCCGGTGATTCCCCATCCCACCCCCGGTGATTTCCCCCCCGGTGATTCCCCATTCCCCCCCCCCCCGTGATTTCCCCCCCGATGATTCCCCATTCCCCCCCCCCAGTGATCCCCCCCCGGTGATTCCCCCCTCCCCAGTGATCTCCTCCCACGGTGATTCCCCCCTCCCCAGTGATCCCGCCCAGGTGATTCCCCATCCCCCCCCCAGTGATTTCCCCCCGCCCGGTGATTCCCCATCCCCCCTGGTGATTCCCCCCGGTGATTCCCCATCCCTCCGGTGATACCCCCCTCCCCAGTGATCCCCCCCCGGCGATTCCCCATCCCCCCCCCAGTGATTTCCCACCCGCCCGGTGATTCCCCAACCCCGCCGGTGATTCCCCATCCCTCCGGTGATTCCCCACCCCCGCTGATTCCCCCCCCCCCCCAGTGATTCCCCATCCTATCCCCCCGGTGATTTCCCCCAACCCCCCGGAGTTCCCCCCCCTGGTGATTTCCCCCCCCCCCCGAGATTCCCCACCTACCCACCCCCGGTGATTTCCCCCCCACCAGTGATTCTTCCCCCGGAGATTCCCCACCTACCCACCCCCCAGAGATTCCCCCCCGATGATTCCCCCCCCCCAGTGATTCCCCCCTCCCCAGTGATTCCCCCCCCCCGGTGATTCCCCATCCCCCCCCCAGTGATTTCCCTCCCGCCCGGTGATTCCCCATCCCCCCCGGTGATTCCCACCAGTGATTCCCCATCCCCCCCCCCGCTGATTCCCCCCCCCGGTGATTTCCCCCTTGGTGATTCCCCATTCCCCCCCCCGGCGATTCCCCATTCCCCCCCGGTGATTCCCCATTCCCCCCCCGTGATTCTACACCCCCTGGTGATTCCCCATTCCCTCCCCCCCCCGGTGATTCCCCAGCACCCCCCCCAGTGATCCCTCCCCCGTTGATTCCCTATCCCCCTCGGTGATTCCCCGCCGGTGATTCCCCATCCCCCCCGGTGATTCTCTCCCTCCCCCAGTGATCCCCCCCCAAGTTGATTCCCCATCCCTCCCTGGTGATTCCCCATCCCCCCCCCCCCCCCCCCCGGTGATTCTCCATCCCCCCCTGGTGATTCCCCCCGGTAATTCCCCATCCCACCCCGGTGATTCCCCAGCACCCCCCCCAGTGATCCCTCCCCTGTTGATTCCCCATCCCCCCTCGGTGATTCCCCCCGGTGATCCCCCCCCCAGTGATCCCATCCCCCCTCCCCAGTGATTTCCCCCCCAGTGACCCCCCCCCCCACCGTGATTCCCCCTCCCCCCTCCCCAGTGATCCCCTCCCAGTGATTCCCCCCCCTGGTGATTTCCCCCCCCAGTGATTCCCCATCCCGTCCCCCAGTGATCCCCCCCGGTGATTTCCCCCCACCCCCCGGAGATCCACCCCCCAGGTGATCCCCCCTCTGGTGATTCCCCCACCCCGGAGATTCCTCATCCACCCCCCCCTGGAGATCCCCCCCCCCCCCGGTGATTCCCCATCCCTCCCCCACCGGTGATTTCCCCCCACCCACCGGAGATCCATCCCCCGGTGATCCCAGCCCCCCCCCGGTGATTTCCCCCCACCGGAGATTCCCCACCGACCCACCCCCCGGTGATTCCCCCCCCCGGTGATTCCCCCCGGTGATTCCCGCCCCCGGTGATTCCCCACGACCCCCGGTGATCCTCCCCCCCCGGTGATTCCCCATCACCCCCCCGGTGATTCCCCATTCCCCTCCCCAGTGATCCCCCCCACGGTGATTCCCCCCTCCCCAGTGATCCCCCCCGGTGATTCCCCATCCCCCCCCGGTGATCCCCCCAGGTGATTCCCCATCCCCCCCGGTGATTTCCCCCCCCCCGGTGATTCCCCATCCCACCCCCGGTGATTTCCCCCCCGGTGATTCCCCATTCCCCCCCCCCCCAGTGATCCCCCCCCGGTGATTCCCCCCTCCCCAGTGATCTCCTCCCACGGTGATTCCCCCCTCCCCAGTGATCCCGCCCAGGTGATTCCCCATCCCCCCCCAGTGATTTCCCCCCGCCCGGTGATTCCCCATCCCCCCCGGTGATTCCCCCCGGTGATTCCCCATCCCTCCGGTGATTCCCCCCTCCCCAGTGATCCCCCCCCCCCCTGCGATTCCCCATCCCCCCCCCCCCCAGTGATTTCCCACCCGCCCGGTGATTCCCCAACCCTCCGGTGATTCCCCACCCCCGCTGATTCCCCACCCCCCAGTGATTCCCCATCCTGTCCCCCAGTGATCCCCCCGGTGATTTCCCCCCCACCAGTGATCCCCCCCCCCCGGAGATTCCCCAGCTACCCACCCCTCAGAGATTCCCCCCCCGATGATTCCCCCCTCCCCAGTGATCCCCCCCCCCCCCGGCGATTCCCCATCCCCCCCCCCCCAGTGATTTCCCACCCGCCCGGTGATTCCCCAACCCTCCGGTGATTCCCCATCCTGTCCCCCAGTGATCCCCCCGGTGATTTCCCCCCCACCAGTGATTCCCCCCCCCGGAGATTCCCCAGCTACCCACCCCTCAGAGATTCCCCCCCCCCAGTGATTCCCCCCTCCCCAGTGATTCCCCCCCCCCCGGTGATTCCCCATCCCCCCCCCAGTGATTTCCCTCCCGCCCGGTGATTCCCCATCCCCCCCGGTGATTCCCACCAGTGATTCCCCATCCCCCCCCCCCGCTGATTTCCCCCCCCCCCGGTGATTTCCCCCTTGGTGATTCCCCATTTCCCCCCCCGGCGATTCCCCATTCCCCCCCCGGTCATTCCCCATTCCCCCCCGCCGTGATTCTACACCCCCTGGTGATTCCCCATTCCCTCCCCCCCCCGGTGATTACCCATCCCCCCCCCTCCGGTGATTCCCCCTCTGCTGATTCCCCATTCCCCCCCCGGTGATTCACCATCCCCCCCCCGCCAGTGATTGGCCCCCCGCCCGGTGATTCCCCATCCCCCCCGGTGAATCCCCCCAGTGATTCCCCCCTCCCCAGTGATCCCCCCCCCCCGGTGATTCCCCATCACCCCCCCCGGTGATTCCCCATTCCCCTCCCCAGTGATCCCCCCCACGGTGATTACCCCCTCCCCAGTGATCCCCCCCGGTGATTCCCCATCCCCCCCCGGTGATCCCCCCAGGTGATTCCCCATCCCCCCCGGTGATTTCCCCCCCCCCGGTGATTCCCCATCCCACCCCCGGTGATTTCCCCCCCGGTGATTCCCCATTCCCCCCCCCCCCAGTGATCCCCCCCGGTGATTCCCCCCTCCCCAGTGATACCGCCCAGGTGATTCCCCATCCCCCCCCCAGTGATTTCCCCCCGCCCGGTGATTCCCCATCCCCCCCGGTGATTCCCCCCGGTGATTCCCCATCCCTCCGGTGATTCCCCCCTCCCCAGTGATCCCCCCCCCCCCCCGGCGATTCCCCATCCCCCCCCCCCCCCAGTGATTTCCCACCCGCCCGGTGATTCCCTAACCCTCCGGTGATTCCCCACCCCCGCTGATTCCCCACCCCCCAGTGATTCCCCATCCTGTCCCCCAGTGATCCCCCCGGTGATTTCCCCCCCACCAGTGATTCCCCCCCCCGGAGATTCCCCAGCTACCCACCCCTCAGAGATTCCCCCCCCGATGATTCCCCCCCCCCCAGTGATTCCCCCCTCCCCAGTGATTCCCCCCCCCCCGGTGATTCCCCATCCCCCCCCCAGTGATTTCCCTCCCGCCCGGTGATTCCGCATCCCCCCCGGTGATTCCTCCCAGTGATTCCCCATCCCCCCCCGCTGATTCCCCCCCCCCCGGTGTTTCCCCCCCACGGTGATTCCCCCCCGAGTGATTCCCCATTCCCCCCCCGGTGATTCCCCATCACCCCCCAGTGATTCACCATCCCCCCCGGTGATCCCCCATTCACCCCCCCCCGGGTTTCCCCCCCCCCGGTGATTCCCCATTCACCCCCCCCCCGGTGATTACCCCCCTGTTGAGTCCCCATTCCCCCCCTCCCCAGTGATTCCCCATCCCCTCCCGGTGATTCCCCCCCCCCCCGCGGTGATTCCCGACCCCCCCTCCCCAGTGATCCCACCCCCGGTGATTCCCCATCCCCCCCCCCCAGCGATTTCCCTCCCGCCCAGTGATTCCCCATCCCCGCCGGTGATTCCCCATCCCTCCGGTGATTCCCCACCCCCGCTGATTCCCGTCCCCCCAGTGATTCCCCCCTCCCCAGTGATTCCCCCCCCGGTGATTCCCCATCCCCCCCTGCGATTCCCCATTCCCCTCCCCAGTGATTCCCCCCGGTGATTCCCCTCTCCAGTGGTCCCCCCCCGGTGATTCCCCACCCCCCCCCAGTGATCCCCCCCTGTGATCCCCCCCGGTGATTCCCCCTGGTAATCCCCCTCCCCCCAAGTGATCCCCCCCCCCGATGATTCCCACTGGTGATTCCCCCCGGTAATTCCCCCCCCCAGTGATCCCCCCCGGTGATTCCCCCCCTGGTGATTCCCCACCCCCCTGGTGATGCCCCCCGGTGATTTCCCCATACCCCACCAGTGATCCCCCCCCCGGTGATTCCCCATTCCCCCCGGTGATTCCCCCCCACCCCCGGTGATTCCCCCCCCGAATGATTCCCCATCCCTCCCCCGCCCCCAATGATTCCCCCCACCCGGTGATTCCACATCTCCCCTCGGTGATTCCCCCCGGTGATTCCATATCCCTCTCGGTGATCCCCCCCCCAGTGATCCCCCCCGTTGATCCCCCATCCCCCCTGGTGATTCCCCCCGGATGATTCTCCATCCCCCCCCGGTGATCCCCCCTCCAGTGACCCCCCCCCCCCCGGTGATTCCCCCCGGTGATTCCCCATCTCTCCAGTGATTCCGCATCCCCCCCCCAAAGATTCCCCCCCCCAGGTGATTCCCCTTCCGCAGTGATCCCCCCCCCTGCGATTCCCCATTCCCCTCCCCAGTGATTCCCCCCCCCGGTGATTCCCCCCCTCCCAGTTATTCCCCTCCCGGTGATTTCCCCATTCCCAGTGATCCCCCCCGGTGATTCCCCCCACCCCCAGTGATCCCCCCCCGGTGATTCCCCCCCCAGTGATCCCCCCCAGTGATTCCCCCCGGTGATTCACCCCCCCCCGGTGATCCCCCCCCAGTGATCCCCCCGGTGATTCCCCCTGGTGATTCCCCCCGGTGATCCCACCCCGGTGATTCTCCCCGGTAATTCCACCCCCCCCCCCCCAGTGATCCCCCCGGTGATTCCCCCCGGTGATTCCCCCTCTGGCAATTCCCCCCCCCCAGTGATCCCCCCGGTGATTCCCCCCGGTGATTCCCCCCCAGTGATGCCCCCCGGTGATTCCCCATCCCCCCCCCAGTGATCCCCCTCCCCCGGTGATTCCCCCCCTGGTGATTCCCCCTGGTGATTCCCCACCCCCCTCCAGTGATTCTCCATTCTGCCCCCCGGTGATTCTTCACCCCGCCCCGGTGATTCCTCCCCCCCCCCCCGGTGATTCCCCATTCCCCCCTTTTGATTCCCCATCCCCCCCCGGTGATTTCCCCCCCCGGTGATTCCCCATTCCCCCCGTTTGATTCCCCATCCCCCCCGGTGATTCCACATCCCCTCTCGGTGATTCCCCCCGGTGATTCCCCATCCCCCCCGGTGATCCCCCCCCCGCCGTTGATTCCCCATCCCCCCCTGGTGATTCCCTCCGGTGATTCCCCATCCCCCCCCGGTGATTCCCCATCCCACCCCGGTGATTCCCCATCTCCCCTCCCCAGTGATTCCCCACTCTCTCCAGTGATTCCCCATCCCATCCCCCAGTGATCCCCCCCCCCGATGATTCCCTCCGGTGATTCCCCATCCCTCCGGCGATTCCGCATCCCCCCCCGGTGATTTCCCCCCCCCTGGAGATTCCCCTCCTACCCACTCCCCGTTGATTCTCCCCCCCCCCCCCCCCAGTGATTCTCTCCCACCAGAGATTCCCCACCTACCCACCCCCCCAAAGATACCCCCCCCCCCAGTGATTCCCCCCTCCCCAGTGATCCTCCCCCGGTGATTTCCCCATCCCCCCCTGCGATTCCCCATTCCCCTCCCCAGTGATCGCCCCCCCCGGTGATTCCCCCCCCCCAGTGATCCCCCCCCAGTGATCCCCCCAGTGATTCCCCCCCGGTGATCACCCCCTCCGGTGATTCCCCCCCCAGTGACCCCCCCCCCCGGTGATTCCCCCGGTGATTCCCCCCCCGATGATTCCCCACCCCCCACAGTGATGCCCCCCCGGTGATTTCCCCATACCCCCCCAGTGATCCCCCCCCTGGTGATTCCCCCCTGGTGATTCCCCACCCCCCTCTAGTGATTCCCCATTCTGCCCCCCGGTGATTCTTCACCCCGCCCCGGTGATTTCCCCTCCCCGGTGATTCCCCATTCCCCCCGGTGATTCCCCCCCAGTGATCCCCCCCAGTGATTCCCCACGGTGATTCCCCTCCCGGTGATCGCCCCCCCCAGTGATCCCCCCCGGTGATTCCCCCGGTGATTCCCCCCCTGGAAATTCCCCACCCCCCCCCCCCCAGTGATCCCCCCCCCCCCCCCGGTGATTCCCCCCCTGGTGATTTCCCCCCTGGTGATTCCCCACCCCCCTCCAGTGATTCCCCATTCTGCCCCCCGGTGATTCTTCACCCCGCCCCGGTGATTTCCCCTCCCCGGTGATTCCCCATTCCCCCCGGTGATTCCCCCCCCCCAGTGATCCCCCCCAGTGATTTCCCCCGGTGATTCCCCTCCCGGTGATCGCCCCCCCCAGTGATCCCCCCCGGTGATTCCCCCCGGTGATTCCCCCCCTGGAGATTCCCCACCCCCCCCCGGTGATTCCCCATCCCCCCCCGCCCCCAGTGATCCCCCCCCCGGTGATCTCCCCTCCCCCGGTGATTCCCCATCTCTCCCCCGCCCCCAGTGATACCCCCCCCGTGATTCCACATCCCCCTCGGTGATTCCCCCCCGGTGATTCCCCATCCCCCCCTGCGATTCCCCATTCCCCTCCCCAGTGATTCCCCCCCCCCCGGTGATTCCCCCCCCCAGTGATCCCCCCCCCCCCAGTGATCCCCCCAGTGATTCCCCCCGGTGATTCCCCCCTGTGAACCCCCCCTGGTGATTCCCCCCGGTAATTCCCCCCCCCAGTGATCCCCCCCGGTAATTCCCCCCCCCAGTGATCCCCCCCCCCCAGTGATCCCCCCAGTGATTCCCCCCAGTGATCCCCCCAGTGATCCCCCCGGTGATTCCCCCCTGTGAACCCCCCCTGGTGATTCCCCCCGGTAATTCCCCCCCCCAGTGATCCCCCCCCCCGTTGATTCCCCCCGGTGATTCCCCCCCTGGTGATTCCCCCCCCCCCCCCAGTGATTCCCCACCCCCCCCCCGGTGATTCTTCACCCCCCCTCTGGTGATTCCCCCCCCAGTGATTCTTCACCCCCCCCTCTGGTGATTCCCCCCGTGGTGATTCACCATCCCCCCCGCCCCCGGTGATTCCCCACCCCCCCTGGCGATTCCCCATTCCCCCCCACCGTGATTCTTTCCCCCCCTGGTGATTCCCCACCCCCCCCAGTGATCCCCCCCCCGGTGATTCCCCCCCGGTGATTCCCCCAGTGATTCCCCCCCTGGTGATTCCCCGCCCCCCCCCCCCAATGATCCCCCCGGTGATTCCCCATTCCGCCCCCCGGTGATTCTTCACCCCCCCCCCCCCGGTGATTCCCCATTCCTCCCCCAGTGATCCCCCCCCCCCCCGGTGATTCCCCATCCCCTCCTGGTGATTCCCCCCCCCCGGTGATTTCACCCACCCCCCCAGTGATTCCCCATCCCCCCCTGGTGATTCTCCCCCCCGGTGATTTCACCCACCCCCCCCAGTGATTCCCCCCCGAGGTGATTCACCCCCCCACCCCGCGATTCCCCATCCCCCCCCCCCCCCCAGTGATTCCCCATCCCCCCCTCTGGTGATTTCCCCCCCGTGATTCCCCACCCCCCCGTTATTCACCCCCACCCCCGGTGATTCCCCTGCCCGATAATTCTCAGCCTTGTCCTACATAAGAATATAAGAAATAGGAGCAGGGGTGGGCCACCTGGCCCCTCGAGCCTGCTCCGCCATTCACTAAGATCATGGCTGATCTGATCCCTCAACTTCTCTTTCCTGCCCGATCCCCATATCCCTTGATTCCCTTAATATCCCAAAATCTGTCGATCTCCGCCTTAAATATATTCAATGACCCAGCCTCCACAGCTCTCTGAGGCAGAGAATTCCATGGATTTACAACCCTCAGAGAAGAAATTCCTCCTCATCTCAGTTTTAAATGGGTGGCCCCTTATTCTGAGACTATGTCCCCTAGTTTTAGTTTCCCCTGTAAGTGAAAATATCCTCTCTGCATCCACCTTGTCAAACCCCCTCAGAATCTTATATGTCTCAATAAGATCACCTCTCATTCTCCTAAACTCCAATGAGTACAGGCTAAACCTGCTCAACCTATCTTCATAAGTCAACCCCCTCAGATCCGGAATCAACCGAGTGAACCTTCTCTGAACTCCCTCCAATGCAAGTATATCCTTCCTTAAATACAGAGACCAAAACTGTGCGCAGTACTCCAGGTGTGGCCTCACCAATACCCTGTACAGTTGTAGCAGGACTTCTCTGCTTTTCTACTCCATCCCCCTTGCAATGAAGGTCAATATTCCATTTGCCCTACTAAATGTTTCTATTAGATCACCTCTCATTCTTCTAAACTCTGGAGAATCTCGGCCTGGTGTACTGAATTGAACGGATTGGTTTAATACTTCATCATCTGCCATGGAAGGAAGTATCGCCCCGCTCCCCAGCCCCATCGGCTCTCCACCTCGCGTGAAGGCGCTATCTTGGGCTTCCGACCCTCTGGTTCGCTGTCCAAGAGTCCATTCTTGAAACATGACCTTCCACGCTAAGGCCTCGATATTAATCATCCGTGAATCTGCAGCAGATTCTTTAAATGAGGGCCTGCCGCGAGGATCGACATGGCCTCCATGTCCCTGGCCTTGCCAGCTTTATTGCCTGCACTCCCCTACACCCTCCCCATTAATATCGGGGCCTTTGTGTCGGCAGGGTATTTAACAGTGGAAGGGGTATCACAGCCTGCCCTCACCCACCCTGACTCACCTTTCAGCTGGAGGCTCGGGATAGCGATTACCAACCAAGAAACTGGCCTTCCCATCCGTGCCCAGGAACAGCGAAAGTGCACCGAGCAACTGCATCATCACCCGACTTCAAATCAGCCAACAACAACAACAACTTGCATTTATAGAGTGCCTTTAACATAGTCAAACATCCCAAGGAGCGATTATCAAACAAAATTTAACACCAAGCCACATCAGGAGAAATTAGGGCTGGGTCAAAGAGGTAGGTTTTAGGGAGGGTCTTGGAGGAGGAAAGAGAGGTAGAGAGGCGGAGATGTTTAGGGAGGGAGTTCCAGAGCTTGGAGCCGAGGCAGCTGAAGGCACGGCCACCGATGGTGGAGCGATTATAATCAGAGATGCTCAGGAGGGCAGAATTAGAGGAGCGCAGATATCTCGGGGGGTTTGTGGGGCTAGAGGGGGTGACAGAGATAGGGAGGGTTGAGGCCATGGAGGGAT